>NC_053494.1:27024344-27324344 GCF_905171775.1 Rana temporaria | reverse complement strand
GGGGGTGTCCCAGTACTAATCTGATGTTAGTACAGCGATCTCCCCTGCTGTGCTATTGTGTTCCGACATGAGGACTGCCCCTCCGCCAGAACACTCTGGTCAGCGCTCTCAGTCATTGGCTGAGAGTGCTGATTGGGAGCCAGTCGGCAGACCTTTTTCGGTCATGACCCTTCGAATGTCGCCCGACAATCAGCCCGTGTGCACTAGGCTTTAGAGGTCAACGGTTGGTCCCCTCGGTCGTGGAAAACAAAGCCCTGCCATTCAAAAACAACAAACAGGCTCCTAACTTTTTTAGCTGACTACTAGATTTAAAGCTAATTTGTCAAGCCCTGCCCTATGTATTTGTGCAGAAACATAGCCTTACAGATATAACCGGCGCCTTTGCGAGCAACTATAATGCTTATGTTGCCCACAATCAAATGGAGTTTGACACCCCTGGGGCCGCGTACACACGGTCGAACATGTCCGCTGAAACTGGTCCGCGGACCAGTTTCCGCAGACATGTCCGACCGTGTATACGGCCTAGCGGACAGGTTTCCAGCGGACAAAAGTTTCTTAGCAAGCTAAGAAACTTCTCCACTGGAAACATGTCTGTCGGACATGTCCAATGGTTAGTACACCTAATCGGACATGTCCGCTGGTTATAACGTGTAACCAGCGTCCCGAAATCCCGCGCATGCGTCAAATTGATTCGACGCATGCGTGGAAGCATTGCACTTCCGTGTTTGAGAACGTCGGTGTCTTCTACGTCACCGCGTTCTCTGTCCGCGGGGATTTTGGTCTGATTTTGGTCTGATGGTGTGTACACACATCAGACCAAAAGCTCCCAGGAGACATGTCCGATGAAAACGGTCCGCGCATATTCTGATAGGTAGCGGCTCAACACCGGTGATGTCTGTTGTCTCCTGGGATTGATGACACACATATCCCAGGAGACATTGCAAAGCCGGAAATGACGCGCCGTCGCGTAGGAGGGAGTAGGAATATTATGAAGAAATACAACAGTAAAGGGTTTTTAAAAATATATTTATATATATATATATATATACACACACACACATACACACACACACACCAAAATGAAATAAATGCACTCTTTACTGCTGAATGGTGAAAAGTTAAAAATGTGGGTGGAACTCCACTTTAAAAAGGGAATTTACAATGGCTTTTAGACCATTTCATTTTACATTACAATTTTTTTTATTAGGATTTACAAGAAATTTTTATTTAACAAAAAAAACACTTACAAACACAGTATGCATTCATAATACTCCACTTGAAAATCACATTGAGTTTCCCAATAAGCCAACCTTGCACTGTCTGGATGCTGGGAAACACCCGCTATGTAGTGAGTCACATGTCCATCTACAACACACACAAAAAAGTTTAAAATATCACCTAAGTTAAAAATAAAAGTTAAAAATAAAAATAAAATAAAAAGGGATGTTGCATCCATTTGCAAATAACTGTAAAGCCACACCGCAGTGTCAAGCTACCGCTGAAAATTGTGGCTGCTAATGCAGAACTTTTCAAGTTCCCAGCCATGGAGCGCTGCATACATTTTATTTGAAAGCACCCACTTTTCTTCTTAAAAGGTACAGCACCACACCAGAAGGAAAGACCTGCTCAAGTCTGCACCCAATCCAACTAGCCGCAATGGCAGAAGTCTGCACCCAATCCAACTAGCCACAATGGCAGTCTCATTCAAGGTGTGGATCCCCAGGTCGACTCCTCTCAAGGGAACAAGCCGGCTCGGGTGCCCCATAGCAAGTTGCTTGCTTTGGGGGCACTTGACAGGAGGAAGGGCCAGGAGCCCCAAAAGAGGGACCCGAGAAGAGAAATATTGGGGCTGCTCTGTGCAAAACCATTACACAGAGCAGGCAAGTATGGCATTTGTTATACAAAAAAAAAAACATAGCCTTTAATAAAGCTTTAATGCCACTTTAAGCACAGCTGCAGTGTTTCTAATGGCACTAGAATTTACGGTTGTAAAGTTTTAGTTGCTTCCTAGGAATGCTTTTTATAGCGAATGAATTGCTTCCTAGGGATGCTTTTTATAGAGAACTGGTCACAATCTTACCTATGAGAAACTGAATACATAGTCTATTACAAGCACATGTGAGCCCATTGCTTGAACAGGAAAATTATTGGTGGTATTACTAAACATACATTACATTTGTACACACTGAACCAAATGAAAAACAGTACGAGCCGCTCAGGCTTTAAAAAGGAATGTCAATCATATGTCCACCACTAGGGTGTCGGTTAGAGAAGGAGCTCGTCCCGACTCCAAATGTCACTGCGAACCCTCGTCTGCTTCCCTTGGAGTCTCCATTCCCAAGTGGTTATAAATGCTGATGGTTTTGTAAAAAATCTGTGTACAGCAGCCCCCCTAATACTTACCGGAGCTCCCTCTCGAACCAGCGATGTGCACGAGATTCTCAGCTTCCCAAGCACTCTCCCTCCTCATTGGATTCCGCTGCTGTAAATGACAGTCAGTAAGCCAATGAGGAGAGAGGGGGTGGGGACAAGCCACGGCTCCATGTCTGAATGGACACGCAGAGCAGCGGCTCGGGAAGCACTTGAGAAGAGGGAGGGGCCAGGAGTGCTGGCAGGGGACCCGAGAAGAGGATCGGGGCTGTTCTGTGCAAAACAGAGCAGGTAAGTACAACATTTATTTTTATTTTTTTAATTGTCTTTAAAATCTCTATAAACTTTGAGGGGCAGAGCGGAACACATTGGGGGTGTGGCCTGGTTGCATCCCAGGCTGAGGTTGCCACACATAACAGGTCTGTCTTGATGTGCTGATCATCATACATTACATTTGTGCAAACAGTGGCCCGGATTCAGGTAGAATTGCGCTATTTTTACGGAGGCGCAGGGCAACGTTTTTGCCCTGCGCCCCCGCAATTTTTTTTGTGCTGCCCTCGATTCACGGAGCAGAAGCTCCGTAAATTGCGCGGGCACGCCGGCAAAATGCCCGGCGCAAGCGCGCGCAATTTAAATGATCCCGTAGGGGGTGGGAATCATTTCAATTAGGCGCGTTCCCGCGCCGATCGTAGAGCGCATGCTCCGTCGGGAAACTTTCCCGACGTGCATTGCGGCAAATGACGTCGCAAGGACGTCATTTGCTTCAAAGTGAACGTGAATGGCGTCCAGCGCCATTCACTTACGCAAAATACGTAAATTTCAAATTTCGCGACGCGGGAACGACGGGTATACGCAACATTGGCTGCTCCTGCTAATAGCAGGGGCAGCCTTACGCAAAAACCGCCGTACGGAAACGACGTAAATTGCGTACGCAGGGCTCGCGCAACGTTGTGAATCGGCGTTAGTATGCAATTTGCATACTATACGCTGAGCACAACGGGAGCGCCACCTAGCGGCCATCGCAAGAATGCAGCCTAAGATATGCGGGCATAAGAGCCTTATGCCGCGCATATCTTAGGCTGCAGTCGGCGTAACGAGGTTCCTGAATCAGGAGCATTCGTTACGCCGGGGCAAGTAAGCAATTGCGCTGTGTAACCTATGGTTACACTGGCGCAATTGCTTCTTGAATCCAGGCCAGTATTTTTTTTGTTAGTCTTCAATTCTATCCAAGCTATTTGAACAAGTTAACAGATAAAGATTTGGTAAGTACTACCATCACAGATAATTACCAGGGAGGTGAACAAGAACCCGATGATCGGCTCTGACAAAGCTCCAGCGTTTCTCTGTGGAGAGAGGAGAATCTTCCAGAAGAACAACCATCTCTGCTGCACTCCACCAATCAGGCCTGTTATGCAGAGTGGCCAGACGGAAGCCACACCTCAGTAAAAGGCACATGACGGCCCGCTTGGAGTCTACCAAAAAAAAAAAAAGACACCTGAAGGACTCTTAGACCATGAGAAATAAAATTCGCTGGTCTGATGAAACGAAGATTGAACTCTTTGGCCTGAATGACCAGCATCATGGGCCAGATTCAGGTAGAAGTGCGGCGGCGTAACGTAACGTAACGTAACGTAGATACGTTACACCGCCGCAAGTTTTCATCGCAAGTGCCTGATTCACAAGCACTTGCGATGAAAACTACGCCGGCGGCCTCCGGCGTAAGCCCGCGTAATTCAAAGGGGCGTTTGCCATTTAAATTAGGCGCGCTCCCGCGCCGGACCTACTGCGCATGCTCCCTTTTGAATTACTTGCCGTGCTTTGCGTGAAGTGACGTCATTTTTTCGAACGGCGACGTGCGTAGCGTATTTTCGGATTCCCGGACGTCTTACGCAAACTACGTGAATTTTTACATTTCGACGCGGGGATGACGGCCATACTTTATACAGCACATACATGTGCTGTGTAAAGTTAGGGCACCCAAAACGACGACTAACTTTGCGACGGGAAACTAGACTAGCAGCGACGTAGCGAACGCGAAAAACCGTCGTGGATCGCCGTAACTCCTAATTTGCATACCCGACGCTGGTTTACGACGCGAACTCCCCCCAGCGGCGGCCGCGGTATTGCATCTTAAGATCCGACAGTGTAAAACAACCTGCCGGATCTTAGGGCTATCTATGCGTAACTGATTCTATGAATCAGTCGCATAGATACTCTGAGAGATACGACGGAGTATCTCTTTTGTGAATCTGGGCCCATGTCTGGAGGAAACCAGGCACCCCTCACCACCTGGCCAAAAAAATCCCCACCAGCAGGGGTAAGCGACCTCGGCCCTCCAGCTGTGGTGAAACTACAAATCCCACCCCATGCCTCTAGGAGTCATGCCTGTGATTGTTAGGGCCTTGCAATGTCTTATGGGACTTGTAGTTTCAAAACAGCTGTATAGACGAGGTTGAAGGGAAAAGCTAACCTAACCTACCTAACAGCCTGATTAGGTTAAAAAAAAACAAAAAAAAACACCCTATTTAGTTGCTACAAGAAAATTCTTACACTCTCCCCCCCCCCCCCCCCCCCATCTTTAGAATACTCGTTAGAATATATAGCTTAGTGAAATGCAGAAGATAAGCAAGTTCATTTTCCATTCTCTGCTTTCTCCACCAAACGACAGCAATGTTCTGTGCAAGTCGTCATCCCCCTACAAACTGCCACCCTTCTGACAGCCTGGCTGTATGCAGACATGCCCATTATTCACCATGTCAGACTCCCTAGTACACCCACCACAGTAATTAACCCATCTCACCATGGGGTGCCCGTGGAGAAAGCATTGTGAAGTTATAATTTCTAGATCAGATTCCCCAGCTTGTCAGCACTACGACGAATATTTGCTTACTAGGGTGGGCGGGCACTGCACCATTTCAATGCATTATTTTGCTTACTTCTCCTTTCCTATTAAATGGGTTTTTATTTAGACTAGGCTGGAAGCTTGCTACTATCCGCTTGGTTAAAAAAAAAATACATGACTCTTACCAGCTTCTAATCAAACCCTTTTATTAGAGAAGACAGTTAGAAAGAGGAATTCCAATAAGACCACATACATGCATTTGTTCTGGAGACATTCAGAGTTAAATAACGTAAAAGGAAAAAAACAAGTAACTAACTATGCACCGACAGAGAAGTATGGATATATTTTATTACCTAAAAAAAATCAATTCTGCCCAAACAGCTAAAAGCACAATTGGTGCTGTTTTTGTAAAAGATTTGCTTTTTCTATATACAGTGACATCAGGAATTTATTTACTGCAGATAAATTATCATCACCATCAGTACAATCTAAAAGACACACCAGGCAGGCAAAAAAACGTAAGGGAGTAATTCTAGAAGTAGGTCTGGCTGCCCGATTCAAGCCGGCATACAGAGGGGCCCTTTATTCATTATTCGCCTTCTTGACATTTCGCTCATACCCCAATCCTGTTTTTCAGTCCTGAGGAAGCGGGGCGTTTGCAACCCACAAAATGTATTGGTTTACCCATTAAATTACAAATAAATGTTCATTCTGGACACAAACGGAACAGCATTCCATTTTTTTTTGTTATTCTTCCTCCATGTCGTTCTCTAGACATTTCAAAGGCTTGGTTCAACATACATACAACATGATTCTGACCTGAGAGTTATGGTTAGTGCTGCCAAGAGACGACTTGTACCTGTTGTAAGAAATCTTAACAGGAAGAAAGGAAAAAGATGCCGGGTAGAAAATTGTATATCAAAGGTTTGGAAGTCTCTGTATATTACATTCAAGGCAAAAAGTCAACCTAGGTGCAATTACCTTCTGCTGCAATCAAGGGGAAATCATTGTCTACTGTTCTGATTGCTTGAAATTGATGATATGGGAAATCAAATCTGTTAACCTCTTCATTTCCAAGGCCGTATGAACCCCTTGTGTGTTACAGGGTTCCCCCAACAATCATCATTTCTGAAACATGTTTTGTTTTATTCAGCTATCACAGGGATTAAAAGGGACACTAAAGGTTTCCGTTAAAAAAAAAAAAAAACGGAAACTGTGCAGCTCCTTTTGCACACAAGTGGCCCCGATCCTGGTCTTCTGGGGTCCCTCAGAGGCTGTCTAGGCTCCTCCCCGCAAGAACTAACCCTTCATGAGAGCTCTCTCCCATGGGGGTTAGTTCTTGCGGGCGCACTCCTGTGATACAGCCGGCTGTATCACCCGGCCCCGCCCCCGGCACGCCTCCTCATTGGATGTGATTGACAGCAGCGTGAGCCAATGGCTGCGCTGCTATCAATCCATCCAATCAACAGCTAGACTGAGTGGAGAAGAGGAGGTCGGGGGCGAGCGCAGCAAGTGAACGGGCTCAGGTAAGTAAAAACGGGGGGGACGACTGTCATTGGCAGTTTTTTTTTTACCTTAATGCATAGGGTGAAAAAAAAAAAAAAAACCCCTTTACAACCCCTTTAAGCACAGCACAGATAAAATGTACCGAGCCAGAGTGGCTATGTGATCTCTGTACTGGCCAATCACAGCGATCACAGGCGCCTGCTATACGTGCCCTATGGATGCATCCATCGAGAGACCATCTGTTATGTAAATATACGTTGCTATGTTTATTTTTCTTTTTTCTGTACATGTACAATTTTAGTAATGTAAATAATCCATCACCCTGTATCATTACAGATAACCACTTGTTCTCTGTTACACACTATTCCACAAAATCCTTGTTATCGTCCTGAAAAAGCCTCACGGCGAAACGTGCGTCGGCGACTTCTAAGGATTTTGTATACAGTGGTCATTTGTTGTATTTGTATTTTATTACCATGTGCTTTTTTGTATTATATTGATGATATTAAAACTTTTTTTTTTAACATACTTCCTTGGCCTCAAAGTCCGACCATCAATATCTACGTAGTTATTGTTCTCTTTCCACTAGTCATGGACACAGTGAGGCATGCAGATGCACACCCTAGGCTTATACTCGAGTCAATACGTTTTCCCAGGTTTTTTTGTGGTAAAATGATGTGCCTTGGCTTATATTCGGGTCGGCTTGTACTCGAGTATATACGGTAATCCAAGGGGTGCTTAGGGGGTGCTAATGATCTTTGTGCAAAAAACCTACCACTACCGATCTCCTAGTGCTGGGATCTGATGCATTTCTCAGCCTGTAGGGTTTTGTTTTATCCTTTTAGGTTACATACAGAAGCAACAGGGTGAAAATAATCTGCCTGCATAAATAGTTTATCTTTAAGTCAAGATCGAGATGGGTTTGTGCAGACAGGAACCAGCAAGATGACGTCATCTACATAGGTTTACAATCCCAAAACACTGAATGACGTTCTACACTCTTGCATTTGGATCTGATAGACACACACAAAGCACCAGCCTCCTCCAGATTGGACCGTGTTTTACCACGCTCAACAGGGACCTGGGGGAACCAACGAGCAGATGTTTTTATTCTTATTTTTTTTAATTAAATCTTACTTTTAAATTTTTCCTTTTATTTACAGCTTGTGGTCAATTTCCATGACAGTTGGTTGTTCTGGCGCTAAACCCTCAGGACTTTCTGATCATATGCACCATTAAAGAACATCCCGTGGAATAAAATTAAATTCTGCAAAGTGTTTTGTTGCAATCTTACGAGGCGAAGGGATATATGCGCTTTACACAACTCTGCTCTTTGCACTCAATAGCCATGTAAAATTTACAATAATATGAGCTTGCTAATTGAATGAGAAACCTCATACTTCGCGTTTGCAGTTTTATCTGCCAAGATAGGAGAAGTCTACAGATGTCCTGTGCAAGTACACAATTCCACCTATGCCCTGCCCCACTCCACATGCATACAGTGATTTCTGTTCTAGCAAAAAAATGCAGCTGCCTTGACTCTCAAGAGCCTGTATGCACACTGTGTAGAGCAAGTGCTCTTGGGATATGTAGTTCTAGGGACGTGAAAGTCAACAGGAAGCAAGCTCCCAGCAACTGCCCCTGCAATAACTTTACAAGCCTGGTGAGGATATCGCAGATGATAAAGCCGTTTTGTAAGCTATAGGAACAAGGAATGAGAACAATAAATGCTGGGGTGCACTATGGAGGGGGGAGGGGGGGTTGAGGGCAATTCTGGATAATGCCTAGACCAGGGGTGTCAAACTCAATTTTATCGCAGGCCGCATCAGCATTATAATTGCCCTCAAAAGGGCCGATTGTATCTATAAGATTAGATGTCCAGCGCATCCCCTCCCCTTTACATTAGATGTCATCAGAAGTTGAGTCCCCCACTCTCCCTTACATCACAATGCACCCCCCTTTCCATATGCTGCTGCTGGGAAGAAGCTGGATGCATAGCTTGAAAGCAAAAAGTAAAGGTCTGGAGTAGGACCAGAGGATGGCTGAAGTTCTCCTGCAGCTGCTGGAGAGGTGCGAGGGCCACATGAAATGGCCTGGAGGGCCGGATTCGGCCCGCGGGCCTTGTGTTTGCCACCTATGGCCTAGACCAGGGATATGTAATTAGCGGACCTCCAGATGTTGCAAAACTACAATTCCCATCATGCCTCTGCCTTTGGGTGTCATGCTTGTGGCTGTCAGAGTCTTGCTATGCCTCATGGGACTGGTAGTTCTGCAACAGCTGGAGGTCCGCTAATTGCATATCCCTTGCCTAGACCTTTACTTTAAAACCATTAAAGTGGAGCTTCAGGCTCCTTTAGAAAAAAAATGTAAAAGTCATCAGCTACAAATACCATAGCTGCTATCTTTTAATATTGGGACACTTACTATCCACGAATCCAGCGAGGTCTTCACCTGAACCTATTTTTTAATGGGCCCTCGGGTGCTGCGGCCGCCATCTCGGGTAACGGGAAATTGGCAGTGGAGCCTTGCCGTTTCACAGCTGGTTCCCTACTGCGTGAAGCGCACTGCATGTTGTAAAGGAAGTGGAAGCGGGTACCTGTCAAAACCTGGTGCCCATTCCCCCACACCTCCCATAAAAAGGTGCCAAATGTGGCAGCGGAGGGGGGGGGTCAAGGCAAATACCGTATATACGCCGAGTTTTTCAGCACTTTTTTTGTGCTGAAAATGCTCCCCTCGGCTTATACTCGAGTCACCTTTTTGCGCCTGATCTCCCGGAATTTTGGGACCCGGTACCCCAAACTTGTCACACATGTAGCGCCACTCTTCCTCTACAGGTGTGCAAAGTTTGTTGTCCGGGGGAGCACCGTTTTTTCAAAGCCGGGCACCCGTGTTAAAGTGGTTGTAAACCCAAATTTTACTCTTTGCATTTCTACATGTATCTTAATATCCCCAATGCGTCGCTCTCTTTGTTTTTTTTCTTACCTGCTTCCTTCTCGGGATATCGCCGATATCCCGAGTGGTGACGTCACTCCGCGCATGCGCCGTCTGATAGCTAGACCGGCCAGCCGAGACCATGCCGGCCAAAATCTCTGTTCATGTCGGGGCTGCGTCATTTCCTGCTGTTGACGTCAGCCCCGACATCGCGCGATGGTTTGCGGTGTGATTTCCTCCCCCCGCAGAGGCTCATGGATGTTTACCTTGCGACTCCTACATCACAAGGTATGAAGGAGGAAGACGGCGCAAGACAAATCCACCGAGCAGCTGTTACATGAACCCAGCATCTGCAGCATGCTCCGGAAGCTCTGATAACAGCTTCCTGGTGTACGCTGTGAAGAGCTTCTCTTTGTTTCCATAGTAACCGGAAACGAAGAAGAGGCTTAAATATTTGCCCGTAGTGCGCACGCGCGGGATTACAGCCATCTTAATAAACTGTGGGCGGAAGTTTTCACTGTAGCAGACGCGGAAGACCACAAGAACAATGGCGCCGGCATAGTAGAAGAAAGACTTCACAAAAGGTAAGGATTTAAACCATAAAACGAATACTGACATTTAGTAGATAACGATCGATGGATGCAGCGGGACACTGGCTTTAAGAAGATGTTACTAGTTAGGAGAGTAGATGGGGGTTTACAACCGCTTTAAACGGTTGTTTCTCCAGTGAATTTGGGACCCGGTACCAGCCGTTCGTAAATCCCCTGGACCGGGAACTAGGCACACATGTAGCCCCATTTCCCCTCTACAAGTGTGCAAAGTTTGTTGTCTGGGGGACCTACGGCTGGGGAGCACCCATTTTTCAAAGCAGGGCACCCCTTCCATAGACTCCCATGTTAAACGTCAGTCTAGTCATGGGCACAGTGAGGCATAGTGGGGCACAGTGAGGCATGCAGATAGACACCCTAGGCTTATACTCAAGTCAATATGTTTTCCACGTTTTTTGTGGTAAAATTAGGTGCCTCGGCTTATACTCGGGTCGGCTTATAAACCGTCTGTAAACCCAAATTCTACAACTCCCTTCACCTTGCACCCCTTCAGTTCTCCAGGGCTGCGCCGACTAATTTTTATTTATTTTTTATTAACTTTGTGCTCCTCGCACATTCCAACAGTCGTATCAGCCAGTCAGAAATCAAGAGCGCATTGTAAAGCAGGCCATACATGGATCGAAATTAGACCAGTTCAGCAGGGACCAGGGAGTCTAGCAATTTTGGAAGGTAAGAAAATTGCATGGCCTGCCAAAGCCTCCTATCACAGGGGAGCTGTATATGTTTGCTCCAGTGGACACAATGGTGCGATTTAGTTGCACAAGGTGATGGCGATAATGAGGTCATTTATATTTGGAGAGGTGCGCTCTAGGCTAGGTACTCCATTCCTGCACCACTTGTATACAAATAGCCTCTCCTTAAATATGAATTTCGATTTTAATTTAGGGCCCTTCTGCTTCCCGCTGCAATAATAATGAAGATAATAGATACAATTTAGCAGTTGCTCACTTTATGGAGAATTTGCATATTGTCAGTATCTAGGATCGCTTTTACATTCATGAAAACCAGCACGTTCCCAAACCCCCGATACAATTCATCTTATATATATATATGAATTCCATGTCCAGAATATCATTTTCTCTTTGCAATTGTGTGCGAATCTGAAAAAGGGCAGACTGTGCAGACGATCAATAATGCAGCAAGCACCGTTCTCAGAATCGCTGTGGCATTGTTTAATGCGGCATCCTTCTCTTCTGGGAGAATCCCGGAGCTCTATGCGAGGAGTGGAGAAAAGGGGGGCTTTGTTTCCTGGAAATAAAAACACCCCACCGTCCCCCGACTCTCACAAGTCCCTTCTTTCACGCTGCTCCAGCTACCTACAACAAATGTCACCATTGCAGTGACCTCTTTAGAGTGGAACAGGATTTTTATTCTCCAGAGAGATGACTGTGCTGCCTGGTGCACCCGCTGAGCCGTGATTAAGGGACCTGCTAAAGGTTTGGCATGACAGGCAATGCAATGCCCGGCCTGTCAGAAGATATTAAGCACAGCTCGTGGACTGTTGAATTAACAAATAGGAGAGAATCATATGCGGGGAGCGGGGAGGACCTGCTGGAATTGCCGTATCTTTTATTCACTCTTTGGCAGGGCCTTAAAGCCTTAAAGCAGAACTCCAACTCAGACCTGCAAGTGAAAATGTCAGAAAATAAATAAAATATGTATGATTATACAGAATAGAAATCTCACTCTGAAGAAGTCGTTCAAACACAGGCAGGGATGTGTGCTGTTGCTATTGACAGGGGTGCTTACAATGATCAGCTTTTGTTTAAAGCCTCAGACATGAAATATGAACAAAGCATATCACTCTACAGGGCTCAAAATTTCAAGTCCTGAGCTACTAGCCAGGCCTCAAGGCGTACTCGCCACCAGTTGCCCCGTCCAACCCCTACCATGTCCCACCCCCAATCCCACCCCTAGACACGCCCTCATAAATCTTATGAAATGGCACTTAAATGTTTTATGCAGAAGTTCTAAATATAAATATTAACAACAACTTTATCCGTGCCCAAAAATGCAGCCTGCCCATGTCTACCAATGCAGCAAAATGTCCCCATTTTGCAGCCAGGAGTTCCCCCCACAATGCAGCCTACCTGTGCCGAGTAGGGTAGGGTAGGAGAGGAGCCGCCGCGTTGGTTCAAACCGCAGGGGAACATTACAGCTTTCAAATCAATAGCTGCCGCCGCCGCGAGCGTCATATACAACCCCTCCCCCTTGTCCGGGAGTTTATTTTCTGCAATTAAATCTATTTTTGGGGTCACTTCCATTACTTCACCCAAGTAGATTACTATTACTAAATACTCCTCTAACGCACCAGCCAGAAACAACAGGCCTGATTAAAGCCTTTAAAGTGACACAAAAGATCAATGGCTGTTCAGTGAATGATTAGCACACAGGCCAGGCCGTAAATTGTGCAAGTGTCGCGGCAATATTCTATCACTGCTGTCACCTTAAAAAAAGCAATAAAAAAGGAACAGCATACAGAGACCGCACTTACTTTAAAGCAACTTGAGATTTGATAAGAATTCGGTAGGTCTACATAAAACGAAGATTACTTCCAGGTATCAGGGATGCTCTTCTAAGAAGGTTTGCAACATACGTAACCCTGAATGTGGGGATACTATTGTATAGCCAAATTGAAAAGTGTGGATTTTATTGCATTTTGGCTGCCTTTGATACGGTTCACCAACCCCTCCTACTCAAAAAATAAAAAAAATGTACTCCTTTGGTCTCCGTGCTCTTCATTGACTCCCATCGGAACCTTTAGAGTCGGTTCACACAGCAGCGGCACGACTTTGGGGGCGACTCTGCAAGTCGTCCTGAGGACGACTTCAGAGGCGATTTGTAAAACGACTTCTGTATAGAAGTCAATGCAGGTCGCCCCGAGCCACCCCCAAAGTCGTACAGGAACCTTTTTCTAAGTCGGAGCGACTTGCTTCGCTCCTATTAGAACGGTTCCATTGCATTAAATGCCCCAGTGTGAACCGGGTCTCATTGTCCCTTGCAGTTCTACCTCCTTCTCTCCTCTTCCTTCCACCATCCGGGTTTCCCCGGGTTCTGTTCTTGAACCTCTCCTATTCTCAATCTACACCTCCTCGCTGGGTCATCTGATAGCTTCCCATATAATTTCTACATGGATGACACCCAAATCATTTTTTCTACCCCTCAGCTCACTCCATTAGTCTTCTCACCGATCATAAATTTACTAACAGCCTAGAAGTCACCCCACTTCCTCAAACTCAACCTATTCAAAACCGAGCTCATAATATCACCTTCCCCTGAAAAGATCAATGACATAAATCAACCCGCCCCGGCATGCCAGGGTGCTAGGCGTCATCCTGGACTCTGAACTAATCTTTCTGAACCATATCCAATCAGCGTACAAAATTTTGTCGCCTCAACCTCCACAACATCTCCAGAATATGCCCCTTTTTAACCAATGATACCACTAAGTTTTAAATTCACTCCATGGTCATCTCTCGCCTTGTTTACTGCAACTCTCTCCTCATTGGATTTACATAGGTTACACCCTCTTCTGTCCATCATAAATGCTGATGCCAGACTCATCCACCTTATCAACCGCTCAGTGTCTACTACCCCTCTCTGCCGATCCCTCCATTGGCTTCAGCTCACCCAACAAATTAAATTCAAAATACAAGAACTTACAAAGCCATCTACAACTCGGGCCCCCAGCTACATCACTAACTTGGTCTCAAAATACCAAATTGTTGTCTTTGTTCCTTCCAAGACCTCCCATGCTCACCTCCAGGACTTTTCCCAAGTCTCTCCCATCCTCTGGAACTCCCTGCCCTAATCTGTTTGACTATCTCCTACTCTAACCACTTTTAGACAATCCCTGAAAACCCTCCTCTTCAAAGAAGCCCATCTTGCCCACACCTCACAATTTTACTTTTAATTTTATCCATCATCCACAGTTATTACCTTTTGCATCACTTGACCATCGCCTTTTTCATTGTAAGCTCCAACGAGCAGGGCCCTCTGATTTGTCCTGTATTAAATTGTATTGTAACTGTACTATCCACCCTTACGTTGTAAAGCATTGCCCAAACTGTTGGCACTATATAAATCCTGTATTATAATATTGAATAGTTACATTGGTCCAGCTTGAATCAATGTAAATATACATATGCCATACTTTGGGACCTCTGATGAAGCTGAGAATCTCTGTAGTAGTATTTACAATGATAAATCAGTGCCCATCTGTTTTACGATTGTTACTGTTAGGCTGGGAGACCAATAGCTATAGCGGTAGAGGATCCCACCGACCAGCATGATAAGCTAACAAGCAGGTCACCCTGGCAGAAGACGTGGGATCACCCGAGGTGCAGGGTATAAGCATTAGCCTGTGTTCACCAGAGCTCCGGATGGTAGAGATGGGGTTTGCTGCATGTTAACCGGTTAACGCCCGCCGCATGTATATGTATGTCAACAGAATGGCACGTACAGGCATATGGGCGTACATGTATGTCCCCGCCTTCCCCCCCCCCCCCCCGGTACATGCGGCGGTCGGAAACCCACGGGGAGCGATCCGGGACGAGGGCGCGGCTAGAAACGTTTCTAGCCGCCCCCTCGCGATCGCTCCCCGGAGCTGAAGAACGGGGAGAGCCGTATGTAAACACGGCTTCCCCGTGCTTCACTGTGGCGGCTGCATCGATCGTGTCATTCTTTTTATAGGGAGACTCGATCGATGACGTCAGTCCTACAGTCACACCCCCCTACAGTTGTAAACACACACTAGGTGAACCCTAACTCCTACAGCGCCCCCTGTGGTTAACTCCCAAACTGCAACTGTCATTTTTACAATAAACAATGCAATTGAAAGGCATTTTTTGCTGTGAAAATGACAATGGTCCCAAAAATGTGTCAAAATTGTCCGAAGTGTACGCCATGTCGCAGTCACGAAAAAAAAAAAAAAAAAAAAAAAAATCGCTGATCGCCGCCATTAGTAGTAAAGAAAAAATAATAATAAAACTATCCCCTATTTTGTAAACGCTATACATTTTGCGCAAACCAATCGATAAACGCTTATTGCGATTTTTTTTTACCAAAAATAGGTAGAAGAATACGTATCGGCCTAAACTGAGGGAAAAAAAATGTTTTATATATGTTTTTGGGGAATATTTATCATAGCAAAAAGTAAAAAATATTGCATTTTTTTCAAAATTGTCGCTCTATTTTTGTTTATAGCGCAAAAAATAAAAACCACAGAGGTGATCAAATACCACCAAAAGAAAGCTCTATTTGTGGGAAAAAAAGGACGTCAATTTTGTTTGGGAGCCACGTCGCACGACCGCGCAATTGTCTGTTAAAGCGACGCAGTGCCGAATCGCAAAACCTGGCCTGGGCCTTTAGCTGCATAAAGGTCCGGGGCTTAAGTGGTTAATACCAGGTCCTCAGGCGTGGTTAGGCAAGCCAAGCTTTTGTAGCCTAGTGTTCGCTAGTGAATTGCAGGGGCATATAACCAATAGTCGCTCTGTCCTGCCATCTACATAGATGCAGCTTCCAAAGTAATGATCAGCATAGCCAAAAGAAATATATCCAGGCTTGTACTACGCACCTGACAATCAGAAAGGACCTCAAAGAGAGGGCATATAATAATAATACATTATAGGATGAAGTCTGCCAACAATGGATGTAAAATCTGGGGAGTGACCTCATCCTCCAGCTTTTGGTGTATCCGAGGTGACCGAGCCAAGGGACAGGAGGTAGGATCGGCAGCAGAACACTAAAAGTAACGATAATAGTCATTCAATCATTTGCTAATCAGATGATATCTTGTCAAAAATGTCCTCAGAGTTTGTATCCAATGACAGATGACGCCTGTCCGCTCTGCATTATGCAAGTTTTTCTCAATATGGGTCAAATTGAATTGAGTCTTTTGGATGGGTTGAAGCCTGACTCTTGTGCCTATTGTATGTTCTGCTAAAAAGGATTTGTGAGGTTATGAAGAGCTGGCATTTTACGACCCAGTAGTGTTTCCTATGGATATCTTAGAAAGGTGATGAATATAGGGGCATATTCTTATAGATCTGAGGCGGCGGAACGTATGTCCTTTAACGTTACGCCGCCGCAAGTTTAAGTGGCAAGTGCCTGATTCCCAAACCACTTACCTGTAAACTTGCGGCGGCGTCGCGTAAAGTCCACCCCTCGCAAGCCCTCCTAATTCAAATGATCCTGGTAGGGGGCGTGGATCATTTAAATTAGGCGCGCTCCCGCGCCGATCGTAATGCGCATGCTCCGTCGGGTAAATTACCCGACGTGCATTGCGCTAAATGACGTCTCACGGACGTCATTTGTTTTGACTGTAACGTAAATGGTGTCCAGCGCCATTCACGGACGACTTACGCAAACTACGTTAAATTTTCAAATTTCGACGCGGGATCGACGGCCATACTTAACATTGAGTACGCCACCTAGGGGGCATCTTTATCTTTACGCCGCGTATCGCTTACGGAAACGACGTTAAAACATTACGGCGGGCAAGCGTACGTTAGAGAATCGGCGTGACTAGTCATTTGCATATTCTACGCTGACCGCCACCTAGCGGTCAGCGTAAATATTGCAGCCTAAGATACAACGGCGCAGGCCGTCGTATCTTAGGCATGTTTAAGTGCATCTCAGTTTGAGAATACACTTAAACATAGGATCGGACTTACGTCGGCGTATCTGCTGATACACCGGCGTAAATTATTTGAGAATATGGCCCATAATGTTTAATATCAGTCTGGGCATCAAATTTCATTGTTTTACAATGAAAGAGAGTACTACCACTAAACACGAAAGTACAGGTTCGCGTTTTAACCCTGCCGTGACTTTGAATCTGACATCCCTGTGCAACTTTATCGCAGCTTGCTTACGACTTCTTTAAAATAAGTCAAGGCAAGTCGTGTTGAAGTCACACCAAAGTAGTGCGGGAACCTTTTTCCAAGTAGGAGTGACTTGAGTCGCACCGATTAGAACAGTTCCGTTGCCCTTAATGGTATAGTCAGTGTTTATCTGGCGCTCCAAATGGAGTAATCCTTAGGGGTATAGTCTGTGGCTGTAATAGCTGGATGGTGATGTATTCATAGGTTGGGTGGTTGGAAAAGAAAGGGGTATTAAGGGTTAAAAAGGAAGGCAGCCATCCTTCAGATTATCCAGAACTCTGCAAGACATGCAAGGAAAAAACAGGGGAGAGGGAGGCGCCGACGTGAGTATAGTATTAAAATGATGACTTTAATTAGGATAAGATTACAAACACTAAAGGCCCGTACACACAATCCAATTTTATGACAATTGTACAATGGATGCGTATTGTCAGATAATCCAACCGTGTGCGCTCCATTAGACAATTGCTGGCGTACCACATGGCTCTGCGGGTCCCACCACTGTTGCAGATAGCTGGAAGGGATTGAACAGCTGGCTTGAGTGGATCACAGAGTTTATCCAGAAGCAAGGAACCAGGAAGCTCCACACTGACCAGCATGGACCGTGGAACGGGAAGTGACGTCACTGGCATCTGATTGGACCAAGGCAGGGCTGGAATCTTGTCAATCAGGGCTGCAGTGGTGAAAGGCTACGCGCTTGGAGCTGTGTGCTCCTTCAAGAGGTGAGCTCTTCACCACTGAAGTCCTGATTGTCAAGATTCCAAGATTGGCAACCATATTTTTTTCAGCACAGCCTGCCCCCAAGCTGGCATTCTTACCTAGGCGAGAAAGTCTCCTCCACTCGCAAACCTCGCTGGATATGTGCATTACATATCCAAGGGTACTTCAGGTTCCATACATCATGCAGGAGGAGGGTGGAACAGGCGGTGCGTCATCAGGGGCCGGCTGCCGGAACCAGGAAGAGACAGCTAGCCCCCGATGACGTCAGAAACGAAGACGGGTGTGCTGGATCTGGCATCTGCCAGCGGTGCTGCGGATCAAAGCAGGAGAACACTGAATTTGCAGGATGAGAATGTGAATTGTGCATAATGACAGTGAAAAGGAGAAGTTCAACCTATTTTTGCTGCCGCCCTGGCGGCAAGTGTAAACGAGTCCTTATCATTAGCCAAGAAACGATAGTATTTAACAAAAATAGAAACTGAATGACCCCTTCCCTAAAGCCAGCTATGGCACTACATTATGATTTTAAGGATACATAGGGCCAGATTCTCGTATCCTGGCGTAAAACTATACGGGCGTAACGTATCTCGTTTACGCTACGCAGCCGCAAGTTTTACGGGCAAGTGCTTGATTCACAAAGCACTTGCCTGTAAAGTTGCGGCGGCGTAGCGTAAATCCTCCGGCGCAAGCCCGCCTAATTTAAATGATCCAGGTAGGAGGCGTGGATCATTTAAATTAGGCGCGTTCCCGCGCCGATCGTACTGCACATGCGCTGTCCCCGTGCATTGCGCTAAATGACGTCATTGGTTTCGACGTTAACGTAAATGGTGTCCAGCACCATTCACGGACGACTTACGCAAACGACGTACATTTTTTAATTTCGACGCGGAACGACGGCCATACTTAACATTGGTTGCCCCTCATATAGCAGGGGCAACTTTACGCGTCGCAAATGCTATGGAAACGTCGTAAATTCACTGCGTCGACCGCTCGTACGTTCGGGAATCTCGCTTAAATAGCTAATTTGCATAGAGGATGGGGGAAACGACGTCAGCGACACCTAGCAGCGGGAAAAAAAATTGCATCTAAGATCTGACAGCGTAAGAGCCTTACGCCTGTCAGATCTAATAGAATCAGTTACGTATAGATATCCAAGAATCAGTCGCATAGATACACCGGGCCAGATAAGGACTTACGACGGCGCAAATGGCGTTGCGCCGTCGTAAGCCCTTTGAGAATCTGGCCTATAGGATTTTGTCTTCTACTGCTTGGCCAACTACTTTGTGGGGTTGATTTACTAGAGGCAAACTAGACTGTGCACTTTGCAAAGTGCAGTTGAACTCTGGAAGTGCAGTTGCTCCAGAGCTTAGTAAACGAGCAGAAACTCTGCTGACTTCTATCATTCTATCATCCAATCACGTGCAAGAAAAAATGCTTTTTTTTCCCCCCTTACACGTGATTAAAATGGATGTCCCCTGAAAAAAAAAAAAATATTAAAAGCCAGCAGCTACAAATACTGCAGCTGCTGACTTTTAATATCAGCACACTTACCTGTCCTGGAGTCCAGCGCCGTCCACAGCAGAGGACAAGCGATCGCTCGTCACTCTGCAGCCCCCACCGCCATCCATGGTGAGGGAACCAGGAAGTGAAGCGCTCCGGCTTCACTGTCCGGTTCCCTACGGCGCATGCGCGAGTCGCGCTGCGCTGACTGGTTCCCGCTGTGTTCTGGGAGCCGAGTGTTTCCCAGAACACAACGGGGGGGGGGGGGGGATCTGACGTCCTGCCCGTAGTCTACCCGCAGACTGTGTGGCCGGAAGTGGGTGCAAATACCTGTCTTTAGACAGGTATCTGCTCCCCCCTAAAGGGGTCAAATGTGACACCGGAGGGGGGAGGGTTCCGATCAGCGGGAGTGGAGGTGGAGCTCCGCTTTAAGCAATTGTAAAGTGAAGCTATACCTCATTTACCAAGACAATCAAAGTGCATAGTCTATTTGCCTTTAGTAAATCCACCCCTTTGTCTGTACAAGCTCCAATATGAGAAATGCAATGAAGACCTGGCCAACGGACAGGCAACAGGCATGAGCTCTGTACTGCAATAAATGTGCCTGAAAAAAACCTCATGTCTCAGAGTGTAATGTGTGGGCATGATGCCAGCAATTTGTGCCTGTCTAAACAGCCAGCGGGCACTGGAAGTACAATATTTCAACTGTCTTCATAGCCAACCAGAGTGGGTGCATGCCATAATGCTTTACATTCAGAGCTACTTGCACACTCCAGATACAAAGAGCTTGAGAGGCGTTTGTGCTCAGAATTTAATGATCACAGAGAGGGCATATGCACTATACTCTTCACATTTGAGGACGACAAGTCCTTCACTGGTACACAATGAAAGCGTTTCATATCAGTGGCTTAAAGTACTTAAGCCACAGGACTGGTACGACAGCCAGGCAACTGGTATTTTAAAGAGCACTATGGAAGCTATGCCCAAGCAGAGGATGGCAAGCAGAGAACTAATAACCAGTACTGTGGCCTCCCTGCAGCTGACCTTTTCCCTATAGCGAACTTACCATGGCTTGTTCTACATTGTGTGGAGGTGGCCATCTTGGTAGAGGCAGGGCGCTTTGCTAACTCATGTCAGATTTGAATCCCTGGTGATCTGATGACCAGTGCTGGAATACATCAGAAGAGATGGAGGAAGAACAGATCTACAGAATGAACGAAGGGAGGGAGATCCTTGGACTGAAAGTCCCCAGATACAGCTTTCACTCCAGTAAAGAAAACCGTAAGTAGTACAAGAGTGACGCTGGCCATAGATGGAGCAAAAGAAAAGCGCTTTTACAGAGCAAGTAAGTATAACATGTTTGTTATTTTTATAGAAAAATAAATACATGAGACTTTAGTATCACTTTACCATGTAACCTTAATCCAAAACTAGCGAGATTGGTTTCAGGCGCAGTGCCTTATATGATCTCACGCTGCAGCTATACAGATATGAGTATCAAGGCATAAAAAGTACATCGCTATATTTCAGGAGGAACTGAATATGAAGGTTATATTTTCAGGATACTACATGTGACATTTCTTGCTGTTCCCTATAAAAAGCGATTCTTTACCCTTCGCATTCAGGGACACATTAAAGATAGTGTTTCACCTTGCTCATAGTCACGCCCTGACCGGTTTCGTAATTCCTTCGTCAAAGGACCCTCTGACGAAACCGGTCAGGGCGTGACTATGGGGCTGTTGAAGGTAGAAGCAGAGGTTGTCTGAATCCGGGTTCCACCGTGATCCTTGAGATGTGACGAGCGGTGAGACACAGACATACCTGCCGAGCCTTTAATATATTTATGCTTTGATGTTTTTTATTTCTGTAAGTGTACATCTGGGGGGGGGGGGGGTGTTTAAATAAACCTTGAAACACGATTACGCCATGTGCCCTCCTTTTTTTGTTACTATGAGTAACATCCAGGTGATCCCTGAGTTCCCATAGGATTTCTATACAGGCACGGTTTGATTACCTTTCTGGTGAGTGCAACAACTTAAGGGAGAGGATTCACGAGGTGCGGTGACGGGAACTATGGATTTTTTCAGATGCTTTTTTGAGAAAATATATATTTGATGGACTGAACTCTATTGAATAATTTTATCTTAATTAACCCCTTCCTTACTGGGCCATAATAATATGACGCCGGCAGGAACCCTCCCTCCAGATGGACGTCATATGACGTATTTTCTTCCCGGCAATCTAGGGCGCGTGCACCGCTCGTGACCCATCCGCAGGGCACCCGCGATTGCCGGCGAAAACGGCACAGGTGAGGAGACCGATGTGTGTTCACAGTACAGAGGAACACCAATCGGTCTCCTCCCCTTGTGAGTCCCCCCCCCAAAGTTAGAATCACGCCCAGGGAACATATTAACCCCTTCAGCGTGTTAACCCCTTCCCTGCCAGTCACATTTACACAGTAATCAGTGCAGTTTTAGGCCCCGTACACACGACCGAACATGTCTGCTGAAACTGGTCCGACGGACCAGTTTCAGCAGACATGTTCGGTCGTGTGTACGGCCGACCGGACAATTGTCCGGCGGATCGGACAGTTTCCAGCGGACAAATGTTTCTTAGCATTCTAAGAAACATGTCCGCTGGAAGCCTGTCCGTCGGACATGTTCGGTCGTCTGTACAGACTCACCGTACATGTCCGCTCGGCCGAAAGCCCTCGCATGCGTCGAAGTGATTCGACGCATGCGTGGAAGCATTGACCTTCCAGGGCCGTGCACGTCGCCGCGTCATCGTCGCGGCGACGGCGTGGCACGTCACCGCTTATCCTGTCCGAGGGGATTTCTGTTTGATGGTGTGTACAACCATCAGACAGAAATCTCCGAGCGGACATGTCCGCTGAAAACGGTCCGGCGGACCGTTTTCAGCGGACTGTCCGTTAGTCTGTACAGGGCCTTATAGCACTAATCGCTGTATAAATGTGAATGGTCCCAAAAACATGTCAAAAGTGTCCGATATGTCCGCCGCAATAAAAATTGCAGATCGCCGCCATTACTAGTAAAAAAAATAATAAAAAATGCCATAAATCTATCCCCTATTTTGTAGACGCTATAACTTTTGCGCAAATCAATATACGCTCATTGCCAAATTTATTTTACCAAAAATATGTAGAAGAATACGCATCGGTCTAAACTGAGGAAAAACATTGTGATATTTATTAAATCAAAAAGTAAATATTGTGTTTTTTTAAAAAATTGCCGCTCTCTTGTTTATAGCGCAAAAAATAAAAACGGCAGAGATGATCAAATACCACCAAACGAAACCTCTATTTGTGGGGGGGGGGGGGGACGACAAAGATTTCAGTGTTGCATGACCGCACAATTGTCATTCAAAGTTCAACAGCGCTGAAAACTAAAAATTGGTCTGGGCAGGAAGGGGGTGAAAATGCCCCGTATGGAAGTGGGTAAAGATGCATTGGGTGGAAGTTTTCACATAGCGTTGCTAATTATATAGAATATTCCATTAAGTGTTTTTAGGTACCGTATTTATCGTGGTATAGCGCGCTCCCGCGTATAGCACGCACCCCTAAAGTTGCCCCTATTCCTGTGGAAAAAAATAGTTTTTTGTACTTACAGTTTTGGTGTCTTGCGCGGCGTCCATCGGCGGCCTCGTCGGGTCCGGCGTCCGTCTGCGGATTTGGGTGTCCTATTCGTCGGGGCCGGCGTTCTCGCGTCCTCCCCGCGCTGAGTTTGAATACTGCGCCGGCATATACAGAGCGCAGTACACTCGGGTAGGCTCGGCTACTGTCGCGCTCACGTCCTGTACGTCCAGGACGTGAGCGCGGAAGAAGCCGAGACTGCCCGACTATACACGTGTACTGCGCTCGGTATATGTCGGCGCAGTATTCAAACTCGGCGCGGGTATCGGCGTATATCGCGCACCCACAATTTTGCCCTGATTTTCAGGGCAAAAAAGTGCGCGGTATACGCCGATAAATACGGTATATTTTAGATCATAAGAGATCGGGGTGATAAAAGTGCCCGTTTAGAATAGTCTTATGAGCCATGTGTCAGCGGAGTATTCACAGTGCGCAATACCTGGCAGTTTTCATGGTGATGACAGGTTAAGCAACAGGCTAAATGATAAATTAGAGGTATAGACAACAAAGAGCTTTCTCCTAGTTAAAAGGAATCCATTTATTTATTGTCCTCAGCCAACACGGCACTAATAATCAGCATTACTCATCAGCAACGCGCTCCAAGTCGCTGATGGCTTACATTAGAGAGATGCCTTCGCTCTACTCCTGGCCACTGCAAATCAGGTTAGATAAAAATATAAAAAAGAAAAAAAAATATCTAACCGCTTTAAAAATAGAAACACCAGGCAGGTGAAACCTCAAGACATTTGCTGTCCTCTTTTGACAAATCCAATAACAGGATGATAAAACTAAATTATAGAGAATGCCTGGACCCTTCATGCAAGAAATGCGCGTCTGTCCCCTTCCCCCTCTCTAAAAGAAAAAAAAGGGACCTTGTAACAGATGACGGCACTAAATAAAAGCTTTGTCTCCTTCTCCCGAGTGTGAACCTACCTCCTAACCAAACCACAGCAATTAAATAATTAATGTGTCAAGGGATCATCTGCAGCAAAGTTAAAGGGAATGGGATTTGTCATTTAGTACAATGACAGCGATAAACATCAAATATAATGCAATGACGAGGGAGGAATAGAACAGGGGGAAAGGCAGGCTTGGTCTTTCCTTGGAAAATCTCTTTCACAAAGGACATCGATCGGTGTGAGATCCGACCATCGTCACTTGATTGACGCGCTCTACAAATGCTCCGCAATCTTTATATAGGCCTGCCTGACAAATAGAGAACGTCTATATGTGGTACAGGCTTCCTTTCCTCCATAGAAGATGAAGAAGCAAGCAAGGGTGGACTGACAACTCATGGGGCCCCCGGGCAATAGGATATTATGGGGGGCCCCCCGGGCAATAGGAGATTATGGGGCCCCCGGGCAAAAGGAGATTATGGGGCCCCCGGGCAAAAGGAGATTATGGGGCCCCCGGGCAAAAGGAGATTATGGGGCCCCCGGGCAATAGGAGATTATGGGGCAGCTATAATTTTTAGACCAAAAGAATGTCAGTAAGGGATATTTCAGGGACAGATATTAAAAAAAAAAAACACAGATTTGTACATACTGTCCCTGGTTTTACTGAGGCTGGCAACCCTGATGGGTCCCCCTAGTGGCATGGGGCCCTCGGGCAGTGCCCGAGTGCACGAATGGTCAGTCCACCCCTGGAAGCGAGCGTCTGATCCCATGGAAGTGTCCAAACATTTTGTGAAATATTTATTTACAATAGCAGCAGCTTCTCATTATTTAAAGTGCAACTGCCATTGTGTCCTTAACCCCCCCCCCCCCCCCCCAAATCAGTCTTGTACATACTCCAAAGGACAGACTGTAAACTACTCATAGGACAGAATGCAGTTTTATAAGCGACTGGAGCTTTATTGCCAATATCTCACTGGGTAGGGAACCAGTGATCATAGGGGCCCATGTGGATTGTATTTTGGACCACCTTCTCTGCCCATAGAGGTGTATGGGAATGCAACAGCTGCAGGTCAAAAGGTGGGCATCCATGGGTGAAACGCACCAGTCAGTGTATTCTGAATGGTCTTAAACTGATCTCAGAAGCAAACTCATTGACACAGCCCAATGGTCTGAGCAGGGAAGCTTCATAAGAAGTATAACTTCCCTAAAAGTGCTGTTACAGGGGTCCTAATCCCTCTCCACTCCATGCAAAACTATAAAACTACTTTAACCCACTTCCATACCTCTATGGAAGCATTGCCAGCATTAGTAAATAGATAGGAAGCAGGCAGGTATATTATATTTACTTGTTTTACAGTGTTTACATTTAGGGTACTTCCTGGTTACTGACCCAGGCAAATGATGTCATACATCCCAGGAGCCTTCAGGCTGGGGTAGGGGTTTTCTCAGCTATGCACACCCTCTTGTCTGCATGCCTGAGCCAAGGACAGATGAAAAAAACGTATGGTTTGTAGTTCTCAGGTGCTGTGTAGTCCCACTTTAGCCTCACTTTCACTTCTACTGCACGTTGGTATTGGTTGGCAATAGAGGTCGACCGATATATCGGCAGGCCAATATATCGGTCGATATTTGGCCGTTTTAGAGAAATCGTCATCGGCCGATTTTTATCCAAAATTAGGCCGATATTTAACATGGCCGCTAGCGGTGCCACGGCTCCGAGGCGGTAATCCGCGGATCCGCGTATTGCCGCCGCCGTCACAGCATCAGGAAAGGCTGCGGTTTCGGCCTAGCTACAGAGCCGCGGCCATCTTGGTACACCCAGCGCGGCAGCCAACCAGCGGTCGCCGCTGTCGACATCCTCCACTGTGCTGTGCGCCCTGCCTACAAACCCCAGAATGCAGCGCGGGCCGGTAACTGGCGCGGCGCGCAGCACGTCAGGGGAGGATGTCGGCAGCGGCCGCCGCCGATTGGCTGTTACAGGCCCGCTCTGCATTCTGGGGATTGTAGGCAGAGGTGGGGCAGCACGTCAGGGCCAGGGACAATGGAGCTTTCTTGTGCTAGGAGATGCCTGGAGCGCTCCACTGGTGGGCCTTGATGAGGTGGCACTGTGGCAGTGAATGACATTGGGCTGTACTGGTGGGCACTGATGTGAGGCACTGATGAGGTGATGCACTGGTTGACACTGATGAGGTGATGCACTGGTTGACACTGATGAGGTGATGCACTGGTTGGCACTGATGAGGTGATGCACTGGTTGGCACCGATGAGGTGATGCACTGGTTGGCACTGATGAGGTGATGCACTGGTTGGCACTGATGAGGTGATGCACTGGTGATATGTGCTGGTGAGAGGCACTGGTGGGCAATGATGGGATGCACTGGTGCATTGGTGGGCATTGATGAGGTGGCACTGATGGGCTGCACTGGTGGGCACTAGGGCCGAAACAACTAATCGATTAATCGGCAACTAATCGATTACGAAAATAGTTGTCAACTATTTTCATAATCGATTAATCGGCCAGTTGATTAGTTGGCCTGCATATAGAATGCATTATTGGTTTACATATCAGGAAATACAGTGCAGCACACATACAGCTCAGTACACCATCCATACATGTCACTAAGTGCCTGAGAATTTGTGAAAGTGTGAGGAGCAATGCCTCATGGGACATGTAGTCCTCGAAGTGAGTGGTTCTAAAGGCAGAAGTTTTTTTACCTTGCTATAGCGGACGCTCTATACTATACTTTGCAGCTTGCTATTGAGGCACTGTGAAGGCAGGAGGAGCCAGAAGCATCAGTGAGGGACCCCAGAAGTGGAGGATCTGGGCTGCTCTGTGCAAAACCATTACACAGAGCAGGTAAGTATAACAAGTTTGTTTAAAAAAAAAAATGAGGTGGCACTGATGGGCTGCACTGGTGGGCACTGATGTGACACTGACAGGCTGCACCCCACCTCTCCACCCTAAACAATTATCTCCTCCCCACCTCTCCACCCTAGGTTTTTTGAGATGAGGGAAAAAAAAAAAAAAAAAAATCGGACTAAAATATCGGCCGCATAAATCAGCATCATATATCGGCCATCGGCCGCCCCAATTTCCAAATATAGGCATCGGCATCGGCCAGAGAAAAACCCATATCGGTCGACCTCTAGTTGGCAAGGCCACCCATCATGGGGACGGATCAAAAAGAAAAAAAAACGTATAAAGCAGGAAGAGGACCAATGTAGGAAATGTAACTTGTTCATTATCCAGGAATTCGGTGCACCTGAAGATATGGAAGGCTGTACATAAAATGTAAATACAATTTTGAAAGACTAAAAGAAAAAAAAAAGAAAAAATCATAAAAATTTGAACAGGAGACAAAGACAACAGGAGAGAATCATGCAAGCGGTTTCTGGAGCAGACTGAATTATTTACATTATTATATCACTTTAATACTTTATAGCCAAATAGGTCAGCAGAGTCCTGGAGCAACACTATCATAGGAGAGGCTTTTCTGTGATAACAATAGGTCATCATCGTTTCGTCGCTGTGACAGTAAACAGCCCAGAGGAAGTGCACTTCCAAAACACTGACAATTTTACAAATATTCACCGATACAAGGAGAACCGCGATTTCTACGTCGGCGTAAGTGCTTTGTGAATCCAGGCCAATGTATATATTGACACAGCACAGTGACTTGGTGGTTAGCGCTTCCGTCTTGCAGCACTGGTGTCTAAGGTTGGGATCCCAGCCACAATACTACCTGCATGGAGTCTGTGGGCCAGATTCACAAAGAGATATGACGGCGTATCTCCTGATACGCCGTCGTTTCTCTGAGATCCGACGGTCGGATCTATGCGACTGATTCATAAGAATCAGGTTACGCATAGATCTCCCTTAGATCCGACAGGTGTAAGTGACTTACACCGTCGGATCTTAGGCTGCAATCTTCCGCTGGCCGCTAGGTGGCGTTTCGTGTTTTACTCGCGACGAATGTGCAAATGAGGAGATACGCCGATTCAGAAACGCCCGCCCGTCGCTTTTTTTTTACGTCGTTTGCGTTCGGCTTTTTCCGGCGTATAGTTACCCCTGCTATGTGAGGGGTATCCTATGTTAAGTATGGCCGTCGTTCCCGCGCCGAGTTTTGAATTTTTACATCGGTCGCGAATACGGATGGCCGTAATTGACGTTAACGCCGAAAACAATGACGTCCTAGCGACGTCATTTGGAGCATGCGCACTGGGAAATTTCGCCGGCGGCGCATGCGCAGTTAAAATCGGCGCGGGGACGCGCCCGATTTAAATTGTACACTCCCCCTAGCCGCAGAATTTGAATTCCGCCAGGGAGTTACGATCCGCCGGCGCAAGTTTGGAGGGAAGTGCTTTGTGAATACTGCACTAGCCTCGCAAAATTGCGCCGGTGGATCGTAAATCACATAGATTACGCGGATCTAAAGATCTGAATCTGGCCCTGTATGTTCTTCCTGTGCTTATGTGGGTTTCCTCCCACACTCCAAAGACATGCTGGTAGGTTAATTGGCCCTAGTATGTGTATGCATGGGAGATCGGGGCCTTATTGTAAGATCCTCGAGGGCAGGGACTGATGTGAATGTGCAATATGTATGTAAAGCACTGAGTAAATTGTCAGCAATATATCAATACTTGTAACAGTAAACATTAAAAAAAAACTAAATGTAAATACACAACAAATCGCACGGAGGAAATGCGCCTGGTAATATCGCAGAGGACGCGGCTTATTCCCAACAGTAACAATAGCAGCGAGTATAAGAAGTAGCAGTTAATTTGTCACGTATGAGATGATCTGTGACTTCATTCATCCACCCACTCTCCCCCATCACCGAAATGTGCCATCACCCTCCATTACCTCCAACTCAGGACTTAATTGTGCCATTAGCGTCAGGAAGACAACAGAACAAGCCCACATTCTGTGACATATGTATCAAAATAAACCCAGTCTGTACAATACTACCATGCAGGGCGAGTATAGATTCCGATATCACCAGAACACGGCACATAGACGGAGGGGGATTCACAAGCTTAAAGGGGTTGTAAAGGTGCAATTTGTTTTCCCTAAATAGCTTCCTTTACCTTAGTGCAGTCCTCCTTCACTTACCTCATCCTTCCATTTTCCTTTTAAAAAGTCCTTATTTCTTCTGAGAAATCCTCACTTCCTGTTCTTCTGTCTGTAACTCCACACAGTAAAGCAAGGCTTTCTCCCTGGTGTGGAGTGTCGTGCTCGCCCCCTCCCTTGGACTACGGGAGAGTCAGGACGCCCACTAACACACAGCTCCTTTCTCTATCTGCAACGTGGAGAGCGTCCTGACTCTCCTATTTAGGGAAAAAAAATTGTACTTTTACAACCCATTTAACCACTTCATTACTGGGCACTTAAACCCCCTTCGTGCCCAGACCAATTTTCAGCTTTCAGCGCTGACGCATTTTAAATGACAATTGCGCGGTCATACAACACTGTACCCAAATTATATTTTTATCATTTTTTTCCCACAAATAGAGCTTTCTTTTGGTGGTATTTGATCATCTCTGCGATTTTTATTTTTTGCGCTATAAACAAAAAAAGACCGAAAATTTGGGGGGAAAAAACACAATATTTTTTACTTTTTGTTATAATATTCCAATTTCTTTTAAAAAAAAATCTAAATTTCCCTCGGTTTGTGCCGATATGTATTCTTCTACATAAAAAACAAAAAAAAAAAACAAAATAGGGGATAGATTTATGATTTTTCTTTTCTTTTACTAGTAATGGCGGCGATCTGCGATTTTTTTGTCAGGCCTGCGATATTGCGGCGGACGTACCGGACACTTGACACAATTTTGGGACCATTCACATTTATACAGCGATCAGTGCTATAAAAATGCACCAATTACTGTATAAATGTGACTGGCAGTGAAGGGGTTAACACTAAGGGTGAGGAAGGGGTTAAATGTATTCCCTGCGTGTGTTCTAACTGTGGGGGAGGGGACTGACTGGGGGAGGTGACCGATGCTGTGTCCCTATGTACAAAGGACACAGATCGGTCTGCTTTCTCCCTGACAGGACGTGGAGCTCTGTGTTTACACACAGAGCTCCACGTCCCTGCTGTCACCGCCGATCACGGGTACCTGGCAGACATCGCGGCCGCCAGACACACGCATCGGCTTCCCAGCGATGCGCCGGGCACAGTGTTTCCTCGCTGTGCGCCCCCAGCGGCGCGCACGGGGAATGTAAACAGGACGTCCAACCGTCACTTGAGAGCCGCGCTGTGGACGTCTTTCGTCTATAGCGCGGATCTCAAGTGGTTAAAGCAGGGTTTGACAAATTTGCTTGGAATCTAGGAGCCAGCTAAAAAAGTTAGGAGCCAGAAAACGTGCCCCGTCCCCGCGCGCAGAAGCAAACACATACGTGAGCAGCGCCCGCATATGTAAACGGTGTTCAAACCACACATGTGAGGTATCACCGCGATTGGTAGAGCGAGAGCAATAATTCTAGCCCTAGACCTCCTCTGTAACTCAAAACATGCAACCTGTAGAATTTTTTAAACGTCGCCTATGAAGATTTGTCGTCATTCCACGAGCAGACGCAATTTTGAAGCGTGACATGTTGGGTATGAATTTACTCGGCGTAACATTATCTTTTATATTATTAAAAAAAAATGGGGATTACTGTTGTCATATTTTTTAATTAAAAAAAGTGTAATTTTTTCCCAAAAAAGTGCGCTTGTAAGACCGCTGCGCAAATACGGCATGACAGAAAGTATTGCAATGATCGCCATTTTATTCTCTAGGGTGTTAGGATAAAAAATATATATAATGTTTGGGAGTTCTAATTAGAGGGAAGAAGATGGCAGTGAAAATAGTGAAAAATTACATTGGAATTGCTGTTTAACTTGTAATACCAACGGCCACCACCAGATGGCGCCAGCTTACACATCTGGTGGTAATAACTTGTAATACCAACGGCTCACCACCAGATGGCACCCCCTTCCAAGCCAAGTCGCCAGGACCCTATTTCTAGTCGCCATGGCGACCTGGCGCCCGGGATTTGTCGAGCCCTGGGTTAAAGAATATAGTACATGTAAACACTTTTACATTTATTTTGCCTTTTTCCCCTTTTTTTGCACAGTTGCATCTCAATGCTGGTAACCCAGTTTGCAGCTACTTCCTGTCACCCCCCCCCCCCCCCCCCCCCAGCAATGGCCACATGGCATTATGAAAGGCGGGTTCCTGATGGTGACAGTTGAGCATGCCTGAAAAATGTCTCGTCCAATGGAAATTTATCTTCACAGGAAGCCCATGTGACAGAAAACATAAAACACAACTGGGAGACAGGGACATGGCGTTCTGACCTGAAAACAAGCAGGGCCTAAACAAGGACCTTCATTCATGGCACCATCACAATGTGGCATTTACAACTTCAATACCGGGCACTTTCCCCCTTCCTGCCCAGGACAATGGTCAGCTTTCAGAGCCGTCACACTTTGAATGACAATTTGCACAGTCATACAAGTATATTTGTTATCATTTTCTTAAATAGAGCTTTCTTTTGGTGGCATTTGACCACCACTGGGTTTTTTATTTTTTGCGAAACTAAAACTAAAAAAAGACCAAAGTATTTGAAGAAGAAAAAAAGTTTCTTTGTTTCTGGTATAAAAATTGTGTTTCTCCTTCACTGACAGGCACTGATGAGGAGGCACCAATATGTAGAATTGATGGGCACTGATATGCACCGATAGGTGGCACTGATAGGCATTACGGATGGGCACTGATATGCACCGATAGGTGGCACTGATAGGCATTACGGATGGGCACTGACAGGCATCTTTGAAGGGCAGAAAAGTATACCGCTCTAAAAACAATCAATCCCCATTGCTTCCGTCCCAACAAACCAAGAGGGTGCTGGCTGTGCTCAATTACCATGAGATGAAAGAAAAATCCTGGATCGCCGCACTCCTCAAAAAACGATGTCTTTATTCAAAACATGAAAAAAACTAAATTCAAATGGAAAAAACAGCCAAAATTCATGCAGTCAACCAAGAAGTGGATTAGGAAAAAAGAGCTGACATGTTTCGCATCCTGTGATGCTTACTCGTAGCTCCTCATCTTTGAAGGGCACCGATTGGCGATTTGGGTGGGCACCTCTGATGGGGAATGTGCTGATTATCAGTGCACACCCTCCCTGTGAGCACAAACCGAGGAAAGCCGATTAGCGGCAACTTCCTTGTTCACGCCGTGATTGGACGCAGCTAATCACGTGGTAAAGAGCCTCCGTCCACTCCCCAACCCATCTGCGAATCCAGGACCGACATAGCGTGTGCCATGGGTAGAAAGGAGGGAGCAGCGCAGACAACATGTTGACCCAAAACGCGACTTCTGGGTATGCTCGTCAGTGTTCCCAGCTAGCCAGGAAAGAATGTATTGCAATGCGATCTGCATTCCATTACATTCAGTGTAGCACATGGGAGACATTCAGGGCCATTTACACCCTGGCGCCTATGCATAAAAACGCTGATTGCGATACACATGTTGCATATCGCCTCGCATTCCAGAGTGAGAGCAATATTTCCAATACCAGGCCTTCTCTATAATGCTAAACTAATGACCTATAGGGGGCATTTAAAGTATTTCTTATGGAAAATATAGGGCAAGTTTTTTGCCACTTCACGGGCACACACAGGTTTGACATGTTGGGTATCCATTTACTCGGTGCAACCTCATCTTTTATATTTTACCAAAAAAGTGGGTAACATTTAATTTCTGTGCCCTAAAAATTGTAAATATATATATTTTTTTTAATAAAATTTTGCATTTCCTAAACCTTTGCGGTAATAGAGGGGCAACAAAAAAAAAAGGTGCTCAAACGAGTCACCAATTTGAGGCATAAATAACAATGTGGATGTTTTCAAGAAAAAAAATTAAAATGGTTAGGAAAAATACATAGTATAGTTACAAAAACGTTCAAGAATTAAAAATCATGCAAAATGATAGTGAGCCACTGCGTATCGACGCATTTCACCGTGAGATTTCTTCAGGACACGGTCAGGGTTCAGAGAAATGACAAATAGAGAGAGAGAGCAGGTCTCACTGTCTTGGAGTGAACTTGGCCTCGTATGTAAAAGTCACTTGCACATTATATTGTAAATGCTTTAAATCATTCCCATATAAAGAGGACATTTCAAAAGGCTGCAGGTTAGTAAGTAGCATGCGGCGGATTCTATTCACAGCCAAAATATAAGGTTGAACAGGGGCACATGAGTGTCATATACGATATCAAGTAGAGCAGGGGTGCCCAACATCAAGTAGAGCAGGGGTGCCAAACCTTTTGAAGGCCGAGGGCGACTTAGTAACCAGTCGCGGGCCAAAATGAGCGGAGTGGGCAGACGACAGGTCGGTGTCCAGTCTGCATATGCAAAGCAGACACAGACACAGCCCAATCTACTCTATGGGCCCTCCGATCCAATCAGATAGAAGGGGGCAGATCCACTTCTGTTTTTTTTAGCAGATCAGATTTGAGGTAGGCAGGTGTAAATGGACAAAAGTCTGTTTATATCTGGCGCTCCATAGAGGTGAATAGAGGGTCCAATTGGGTCGGACCGATCATGTGAACGGGGCCTAAGGCTGCTTTTACACTGATGATCTGCGCTCTATTGCGGCACAATGTATCTGTGGTTTTCCTGCCGTTAGCTGCACTTTGCCATAGACGTCTATTATATCCTGCAGGTGTGGTACACCTTCTGAAAAGCCGCTTGCTTCCTCTACCGCCGGCTTCATTTACAACACTGATGCTCTCGGATGGCAGGTCGGCAACCTGCAATATGGGTTTGCCAACCGGCCATCCCAGAGCCGGAGGTCGCCGGCCACATCAGAGGGCTCCGCGGGACACTGGTTGGGCACCCCTGAAGTAGAGGATCAATATATGGACATCCAAGAAATAGAAGGAGAAACCAGCGTGGACCTTTTTGCGGTAATATCGTGTGACATGAAAAATTCGAACTACCAACATTTTATTCTCTTGGGTGTCGGCTTTTAGAAAATATGGGGTAGATTCAGGTAGGGAGTGCGTAACTATGCGGGCGTAGCGTATCCTATTTACGCTATGCCTCCGCAACTTTGACAGGCAAGTGCATTAATCACAAAGCACTTGCTCCGTAAGTTGTGGCGGCGTAGCGTAAATTGGCCGGCGTAAGCCCGCCTAATTCAAATCTGTAAGATGTGGGCGTGTTTTATGCAAAATCATTGTGACCCCACGTAAATGACGCTTTTTACGAACGGCGCATGAGCCGTCCGTGAAAGTATCCCAGTGCGCATGCTCCAAATTAACCAGCAAAAAGCCAATGCTTTCGACGTGAACGTAAATTACGCCCAGCCCTATTTACGGACGACTTACGCAATTGACGTAATCGGCGGAAAATTCAACGCTGGCCCGATGTCCATACTTAACATTGGCTGCGCCTCATATAGCAGGTGTAAGTTTACGCCGGATAAAGCCTTACGTAAACGGTGTATCTGTACTGCGACGGCCGGGCGTACGTTCGTGAATAGGCGTATCTAGCTGATTTACATATTCTAGGCGTAAATCAGCGTACACGACCCTAGCGGCCAGCGTAAATATGCAGTTAAGATACGACGGTGTAGGAGACTTACGCTGGTCGTATCTTAGACAAATTCTGGCGTATCTGATTCTTTGAATCGGGCGCCAAAGATACGACGCCTCACACTCAGAGATACGACGGCGTATCTGGAGATACGCCGTCGTATCTCCTACCTGAATCTGGCCCCATATGTTTTGGGCGTTTTATGTAATCTTCAGGCCCAAAAAAAAAAAAATTTACGCACGTGTGCAAAACCAGTTCTGGCAGCAAAAGGGTTAAAGGGCCACGGGGTGACGGGTGGCTAGGAGTTCATGGAATCTGCAGATTTAAAAATGCTTTTTGTAGACTGCAGATGACAAAAAAAAAATGGCTTACTGACTTTTATGGTGTGATGTGAACAAAAACGCAGAATTCACGAGAATTCCCCCAAAAAAAACAACAGCATGCTTACCTTATACTGGGATGCCAAATAATCAATAAACTTCACAAATAATTGCAGCCAAATTAAAACTAGAACTGAATCACCAATAATTTATCCAACTTGCCCACCGGATTGGCTGGCAATTGAGTCAACGCAGATCCCTTAAAATTGGCCAACATCATTAACAGAGTTGCGGAGAAAAAAGGACAGACAGAGGCTGATGGCGAGATTGCCCATACATCTTCCAATTACCCGCTGACAGGGGAAAAATATACCAGACTGCAGCACAGCTGTGCCCTGGACCCTTCCTGAGCCAACAGGGAAAAGTTAACAATCTAGGGACCAAGTTAAAAAACAAAACAAAACAAAAAAAATGTACACCTCTACTAGTAAGCAAAGAGGACCCGTCTCTTAATTTTTTAGGGGGGATTTAGTATTATACCCTTAGCATTTATTTTAATACGCGGAGCACAATAAAACAAACTTTCTCCAGTAAACTAGGTTAACCCCTCGGAGCTGGCGTCTCCTGGCCCTTTAAGGATGCCTTAAAGGGCCACTGTGATTGGCTGTCACATGATCAAAAAACTTTGTTAGCCGCCAGTAACTGTGCCAGGAGCGTTCCAGCACAGCTGTATATGCAGCCGCTCGACGCAGCGAGGCCACATATTTGCGTGCGGCCGGCACCAAGAGGGTAAAATTCTTACCCCAGTACTTGCTGCAACTTTCAATTCGGCTGGCTCCTGCTTTCTGTGCTGCTTCCCTGAACTTCTGATCTTTACAGGAAAGAGTTAACAGTGGGCAGTCTCCAGTCTGACTCTTAGCTTGGAGAAGGGAAGGACAGGAGGAGGGGGGAGCAGTTGAGTACCCTACCATCCTACGCTAGAGGGCTGTGTGTTTCTATTGATGCAGAAAGTGTAGGAGACACAATCCTAGTCTCTGTATACAAGGGTGGCTCCGTAGGATTAAAGGTCGACCGATATATCGGCCGTTTTTTATCCAAATTAGGCCGATAAATTAGGCCGATATTTAACAATGCCCGCTAGTGGTGCAACAGATTGCTGCCGCGGCCATAGCATTAGGAAAGGCCACGGCTTCGGCCTAGCTCTGGAGCCGCGGCTATCTTGGCACACCCAGCGGCGGCCCTCCTCCCTGTTTACACCCACAGAGGAGGAGGAGCCCGCGCTCGAGGGACACACACACACCGCTGTCTGGGTCTGTGAGGGGGGGGTGTCTGTACTGAGGGGGGGTGGTGTCTGTACTGAGGGGGGGGTGGTGTCTGTACTGAGGGGGGGGGGGTGTCTGTACTGAGGGGGGGGGGGGGTCTGTACTGAGGGGGGGGGTGGTGTCTGTACTGAGGGGGGGGTGGTGTCTGTACTGAGGGGGGGGTGGTGTCTGTACTGAGGGGGGGGTGGTGTCTGTACTGAGGGGGGGGTGGTGTCTGTACTGAGGGGGGGGTGGTGTCTGTACTGAGGGGGGGTGTGGTGTCTGTACTGGGGGGGGGGGGTGGTGTCTGTACTGAGGGGGGGGGTGGTGTCTGTACTGAGGGGGGGGGGTGGTGTCTGTACTGAGGGGGGGGGGGGTGGTGTCTGTACTATATGGGGGGGTGGTGTCTGTACTGAGGGGGGGGTGGTGTCTGTACTGAGGGGGGGGTGGTGTCTGTACTGAGGGGGGGGGTGGTGTCTGTACTGAGGGGGGGGGTGGTGTCTGTACTGAGGGGGGGGGGGTGGTGTCTGTACTGAGGGGGGGGGGTGGTGTCTGTACTATATGGGGGGGGGGTTGTGTCTGTACTATATGGGGGGGGTGGTGTCTGTACTGAGGGGGGGGGTGGTGTCTGTACTATATGGGGGGGGGGTGGTGTCTGTACTGAGGGGGGGGGGGGGTGTCTGTACTGAGGGGGGGGGGGGGGTCTGTACTGGGGGGGGGGGGTGGTGTCTGTACTGAGGGGGGGGGGTGGTGTCTGTACTGAGGGGGGGGTGGTGTCTTACTGAGGGGGGGGTGGTGTCTTACTGAGGGGGGGGGGTGGTATCTGTACTGAGGGGGGGGTGGTATCTGTACTGAGGGGGGGGTGGTGTCTGTACTGAGGGGGGGGTGTCTGTACTGAGGGGGGGGGGGCTGTACCGAGGGGGGGGGCTGTACCGAGGGGGGGCTGTACCGAGGGGGGGGTGACACCATTTTTTTTGCACCAGTGCCACCATCCAGTGCCACCTGCCAGTGCCATCCAGTGCTAACTATTGCCATCCAGTGCCAATAAGTGCCACCTGCCAATCAGTGCCAACCAGTGCCACTTGTTAGTGCCACCTGCCAGTGCCACGTGCCAACCAGTGCCATCTGCCAATGCCAACTAGTGCCATCCAGTGCCACCTGCCCGTGCCAATAAGTGCCACCTGCCAATAAGTGCCAACCAGTACCACTTGCCAGTGCCACCTGTTAGTGCCTGCCAGTGCCACCTCCCAATCAGTGCTAACTTCCAGTGCCAATTGGTGCCATCCAGTGCAACCTGCCAGTGCCAATTATTGCCACCTGCCAAAAATAAATTAAAAAATCGGCCTAAAATATCGGCCGCAAAAATTGGCATCATATATCGGCCATCAGCCACCCCGATTTCTAAATATCGGCATCGGCCAGAGAAAAACCCATATCGGTTGACTTCTACGTAGGATGCTGCAGGAGAAAGGCGCCACCCTGAAATAGGAATCCTGGGGGAACCAGCTTAAACTGGAACACAAGCAAGGATTAAATGATAAAAAAGCTGTATACTCAGTAAGTGATTAAAGAAGATATACAGCCAAAGCTCCTGCATTTCTCCTGTGGATCACAGAAGTACAGTTTGTTCTGCACTCCTGTGCTCCATTTTCAGCAGACAGCGGGCTGAAGCCTGCTGTTAGCTGATGTTGTAGCGAACATAAGTGCCATGCTATGAATGAGCTCTGACTATGCAGGGGGTGGTAAAAGCAAGAGGCTCAGTTATGATTTTACTGCCCTCCCCCCAAAACAAGAACATGCCGTCAGGGCTGTACATAATGTATTCAGTCGAGTTGGGCTTTACAAATTGAGGGCAATAGCTGTTTATGTTTTTGTGTTGTCGGTTTCCTTACAAGCAACTAAACAGGCAGAACGAGTTGCTGGAACTTGTAGTCCCATCACATCTATCAGGACCCAGACTCCCTGGGCTGTGCAGAGTGAACTGGGACAGGATATAGAAGCGGACATCTAAACTCCTTTTCCAGAAACAATTTGTGTCAGCGTCTATTAGAACAACCCCAATTAGGTTTTACTGGATAATTAGCTGGGGAATGACCCAGAAAATTGCATTTCACAAAATCATCACCGACAGTCAAACTAATGAGTGCCGAAGCACGCCAGCGATCCAAAAAAAGTACTAATCAAAACTGTACAAAAAAAAAAGTGACAAGTGATTATTTAAAAACCATTTAACTTTCTCGCACCTAGAAAAAGTAGGATATCAGGTAAAAAAAAAAAAAAAAAAAAAACCTACGCCATTAACCGCTTAAGCCCCGGACCATTTTGCAGCTAAATGCCCAGGCCAGGTTTTGCGATTCGGGACTGCGTCGCTTTAACAGACAATTGCGCGGTCGTGCGACGTGGCTCCCAAACAAAATTGGCGTCCTTTTTTCCCCACAAATAGAGCTTTCTTTTGGTGGTATTTGATCACCTCTGCGGTTTTTATTTTTTGCGCTATAAACAAAAATAGAGCGACAATTTTGAAAAAAATTCAATATTTTTTACTTTTTGCTATAATAAAAATCGCCCAAAAACATATATAAAAAAAAAAATTTTCCTCAGTTTAGGCCGATACGTATTCTTCTACCTATTTTTGGTAAAAAAAAAATCGCAATACGCGTTTATCGATTGGTTTGCGCAAGATTTATAGTGTTTACAAAATAGGGGATAGTTTTATTGCATTTTTATTAATTATTTTTTTTTTACTACTATTGGCAGCGATCAGCGATTTTTTTCGTGACTGCGACATTATGGCGGACACTTCGGACAATTTTGACACATTTTTGGGACCATTGTCATTTTCACAGCAAAAAATGCATTTAAATTGCATTCTTTATTGTGAAAATGACAGTTGCAGTTTGGGAGTTAACCACAGGGGGCGCTGTAGGAGTTAAGGATCACTGTGTGTGTTTACAACTGTAGGGGGGTGTGGCTGTAGGATGGACGTCATCGATCGAGTCTCCCTATATAAGGGATCACTCGATCGATGCGCCGCCACAGTGAAGCACGGGGGTGTTTACATACGGCTCTCCCCGTTCTTCAGCTCCGGGGAGCGATCGCGACGGAGCGGCTATAAACGAATAGCCGCGCCGTCGTCCCGGATCGCTCCCCGAGGGGACCCGACCGCCGCACGCAGCGGAGGGGGTCCCGATCGGACCCCCCACCCGCTAGAAGGCAAGGGCGTATATATACGCCCTTGTGCCTGTCCGTGCCATTGTGCGGACGTATATAGGCGTGCGGCGGTCGTTAAGTGGTTAAAGGAGAACTCTGAAAAGCTTCACGAAATGCACCCTCCTCAGTTCACACATTTTCCTTCAGAAATACATTTTCAGATCAAATACAGTGGGGATCGAAAGTTTGGGCACCCCAGGTAAAAGTTTGTATTAATGTGCATAACGAAGCCCAGGAAAGATGGAAAAATCTCCAAAAGGCATCAAATTACAGATTAGACATTCTTATAATATGTCAAAAAAAGTTTGATTTTATTTCCATCATTTACACTTTCAAGATTACAGAAAACAAAAAAAATTACGTCTGCAAAAGTTTGGGCACCCTGCAGAGTTAACATCTTGTACTGCCCCCTTTGGCAAGTATCACAGCTTGTAAACTAAATAAATGTGTAAAAAAATAAAATAAAAGTTTAAATACAAGTATTCTTTGCCATCCATTTACTAATGCTAGCAAGCACAAGGATAAAAAATAATCAATATTGATTGGGAGAGTAAAATTCCACTTTAAAGGGTCACTAAAGGAATTTTTTTTTTTAGCTAAATAGCTTCCTTTACCTTACTGCAGTCCTGGTTTCATGTCCTCATTGTTCGTTTTTGCTTTCATGTTGCTGTAAATCCTCTCTGTTCTGGAAACTTCCTGGTTGCCTGTTTCCTGATAACCACAGTACTGGGAGATTTCTCACGGTGGTCACTAATCAAGGAGGTGTGATTATTGTGTGTAAAACGAAACTGGATTGGTGCTGAGGAGTTTTAGACAAAGTATCACTGCTCTCTATTGGCTGACTGCCCTCTAGTGGCTCTCTGTACATCAGAGAACCAGGAAGCAACAGCAAAAACGAAACTACACTGCAGGCACATTATACGATTGTTTTTTTATGTATTTTTAATCATTTTTAAAAGGAATCAGTTAACTATTATGTCTCTGTGCCCTGTAAACAGGCATTTCAGCTAAAAAAAAAAATTCCTTTAGTGACCCTTTAATCACACTGAATAAGGGAAAATGATGACCCCCACATGTTGAAATACAGGGGAGTTTAGGGTTTGGATGAAAAGTTGGGGGAAGAGGTCTCTATAAGAGCACGGAAGATGTGTGCAGCTCCTTAGGCAAGGTCTTGAACCATCTATAGCACATGTTAGAAGAAATCAGCAGACAATGAATCCAAGCTCTGCAAGCGGAGATAACATGCACTGCATTGATGCAGTCACACAATTTTATAGTAACCATGAGATCAACCAACGGTCAGGGATATTCCTTTATCCCATTCTTTTGAAAATCTATGTACACTACAAACTGTATGATTAAATCGGTTCTGATATCGCTGTTTTACTAACCCAACAGCTTATTATTCTAAATAGGAAACCTTCATTGTGTTTTTTCAAATATTAAAGATTCCAACTACCAGCAAAAATAAGTCTTTACAATTTAAAGAGCACCTGTCATTTCAGATCCATCATGGCAGCGCCTGTTAGCAGGCATCCACTCACCTGCTGCCGTCACGCCCCTCACCTTGTTGTATCACTGCCTCATCACCAGCCCTCCAAGTAAAGTGAATGGGGCTGTCGGTGAGTCAACAGCAGGTATAATCTCTATCTAATATCTATCTCCATCATGCACGCACACGGCAGGGGCGGGCATTCTTCCTGGACTGAGTGGCACCATCTTTTTTTTTGCTAGAAAGTTACCCTCAAAACTTTACAGTTTTTTTCTATGGCAGAGGCACTATAGAGAATGATGGTCACGGCATTTTCGCAGCGGCTTTTCAAAAAGCATTTTTGGAAAAAAATACACTTTAATGCAAAAAAAAAAAAAATACATGACCCATTAAAAAAATTGTGCACGTTCATGGAATGGCAACAAACTGATACTTAAAAAATCTCAATAGGCTTAGCTTTAAACATTTTTACAGGTTGCCAGTTTAGAGCTACAAAAGAGGGCCAATCTAGAAGTCTTGCTCTCGCTATAACACTTACATTTGTAGTGCGAACGCAGTTTACATATGCGTGTGTGGCCTATGTATGCGCGTGACTGTGCACGAGCACAGAGGGACGGGGAAATAAAAAAATATATATATTATTTTAATTACATTTTTTATACTGTCACAGGAAACGGACAGAATCACTGATTTGTTCTGCCCCAGGAGGAGTGCCAGCCCTGGACGGAGGAGGAAGTCGGGGACACACAAATAGGAAAGGGGCGACAAGCTCTAAAAATAAAAATATTGTAACGGAGTTCCACTTTAAAAATAAGCTTCTGCATAATGTCCCATTTTCCCACATTATCAGCAGCAGACAATATTAAAATTTGCCGCAGAGACGCTATTCTGACAGCGTTAGGAGAATTCTCTCTTAAAAAAGATAAAAATACTAAAATAATTCCGACGTCCCGTGTGATTTATGTTGGAGAAGTCGAGAGGCCCACATACGGGACGTCGCAATCTCTGCTCGGGAATCTTCATTTAAATGACTCACCAAAGGAATACAAAAGCTTCTCTGAAAAGTTAATTGGAACAATTTGGAGAACATGAATTCCAGGGTACGATACAAGAAGACGTGAGCAGAAGAATGTCAGCTCTACTTCTAGAACTATTATTTCTTCTCACAATGAAAGTGAATGTCAAAGCTGAACTCCAGCCTTGTACAGATGTAAAGGCCCCTCTCCTGTCCTGACATTGCTACTCTCATTTCTCTGCACAGAGCACAATAAACTTACAAAGTACATCAAAAGCCAAACTGGTTTTTGGTTTGGTTTTGGAGAAAGTAAAACCTCGGACATGTTTACTGGGGATTTTTTTTTTTCACTTCTGGGCTTAAAGGGGGTTGTAAAGCTTCATGTTTTTTCACCTTAATGCATCCTAGGTCAGTGACGGCTAACCCTTCTGAGCCGAGTGCCCAATCAGCGACACAAAACCAACTTATTTATCTCAAAGTGCCAACACAGAATTAAACCTACCAGCTGCTCTGTACAGAGGATGGGACTGATCATTCCTCTGAATGAGCCCTAAGGGACCAAAAACCTACGATTATGCCAGATTCGCCCAGAATGCTGGGTTCAGGAATGTGTTGTGCTCAGAACGCAACATACACTGACCTACCCAACCATTACACTGACCTACCCAACCATTACCCTGACCTACCCAACCATTACCCTGACCTACCCAACCATTACCCTGACCTACCCAACCATTACCCTGACCTACCCAACCATTACCCTGACCTACCCAACCATTACCCTGACCTACCCAACCATTACCCTGACCTACCCAACCATTACACTGACCTACCCAACCATTACACTGACCTACCCAACCATTACCCTGACCTACCCAACCATTACACTGACCTACCCAACCATTACACTGACCTACCCAACCATTACACTGACCTACCCAACCATTACACTGACCTACCCGACACATACACTGACCTACCTAACCATTACACTGACCATAGAAACATTTTAACTCATGTGCAGTGGCATGTGGTTGCCATCATCCCTTAAATCAATTGTAAACTGAAAAAAACTCAATAAGAGTGGGATTTTTAAGGCAACAAATATAGAACAACAAAATCATAAAAAAGTATAAAATGTATTACAACACATGAATATTAGAAAAATCAATAATCATTATAAAACGTTTCAAATGATACTGTCCGTCACCGCATGTCCAGAGTCAGCAGGCTGTAGGTGTGCAGGACAAAATTTCCAACGCGTTTCGAATGATTGACATTCTTCCTCAGGGTAATTTACAGTATCATTACACTGACCTACCCGACACATACACTGACCTACCCGACACATACACTAACCTACCCGACACATACACTAACCTACCCGACACATACACTGACCTACCCGACACATACACTGACCTACCCGACACATACACTGACCTACCCGACACATACACTGACCTACCCGACACATACACTGACCTACCCGACACATACACTGACCTACCCGACACATACACTGACCTACCCGACACATACACTGACCTACCCGACACATACACTGACCTACCCGACACATACACTGACCGACCCGACACATACACTGACCGACCCGACACATACACTGACCGACCCGACACATACACTGACCGACCCGACACATACACTGACCGACCCGACACATACACTGACCGACCCGACACATACGTCCTGCAATATACACTCTCCATCCCCCCACACACAGTACAATGTAGATCGGAGGATCCAATATCCTCCATGACCTCATCGTCCAGCTCTCCCCAGCACCGGGCGGGCATCATTGTAGGAGTCCCCACCATCCAACCGCTCTATGGTATCCTCACCGCCGGGAAGTCAGCTAGCAGCCACTGCACCTCCACATGGCCATGGTCTGCTCCGAGCAATGATCCTCCCCCTCCGCTGTTCCACAGGTCGCAGTGCCAGAAGGACAGGCTGGACCAAAGTAGTGCGGGGGCAGGGGAGCTGGAATAGGGTGCCGCAGAGGGGAATGCCCCGAATGCCTCACCGGATAATAAGCTGCAGCACAGAGCCTTGGGATGGCGGAGGAATACATTTAAAACCCCTAAATGTCCCACTTGGGGCAAGATGACTGGCTGCCCACTGCCCCTGGCGACACCACTGCCACTGATGCAAGGAAGGGAGCCGGCTCACCAGTGCAATTGACTGCCTGGCTGGGGGTTTTTCCCCCCTATTCTGGCGGTGCTGGCTCAGTAATCTGGCGTGGCCACAGAGAGGGCTCTGAGTGCCAGCTGTGGCACGTGTGCCATAGGTTCGCCATCACTGCCCTAGGTGGAGGCTGCCACTGCAACTTCTGCAATGCACAGTCCTAATAGGTCAGCTAGACTGTCAGAATGCAGAGGATAGACATTGACAATGCTAGCTTCTATCTGAGGTTCCTTGCCTCGATATGCTTTTGACATGTTCCCTTTAAAGGCAGACAACATAAGTGGCCAGCACACCATAGATACATAATCAATGGTCCAAACATTTATTGAAGGCCACATCACATCTCTTGGTCAGGCATGTGACAAGAAGCCAAGAATCAAAGACAACAGAAAATTTGGGTGGCAGAGGCACATTTTTTGTTTTGTTGTGTCCATGCCGTCTGGGATCTGTCCAGCCTGCAATGCACCTTCCAGATGCTTCACAAGAGGCATGCACATGACCTCATCTCTTATTTGTATGCAGACTGTGCCCATTTTTCTTCTCCACCTCCCGGAAGGTGAATCCTCAAGGAATAGATCATTTTGCAAGATCAGGAGCCTACCATTCAGATAAGCAAGCTTTGCAAGGCATGAAACTACCCCCCTCCCCAAAGCAAGCCTAAAAAGCAGACACTGCTTGCCCATGTATTATGGATGACCATGCTGCTTTGCAGAGTGCCTTCACAAGTGTCTGACATCTACAAATGGAGAAAACACTCAGAGCAATCTCTTCAGCTTTAGTAGAGCTACAAAGCCCAGCATGCACTGCTGAGCAAAGAATGGCTACCTGACCTCTTTAGCAATGCTGGTCCTAATACCCCAGTCCTGTCTTTAGATAGGAAAGGTTTGTATGATTTCCTCCATGCAAGCATCTTCCCACCTGACGAACCCAACTAACATTACTGTATATAACATTATACCAGCAGTCCATTTCTTGCAGCTATAAAGAGACCCTGCTGCCAGAACATTTATTTTAACAAGAAAAAAAAAAAATTCCCATAAAAAAACACGCATTACCTGTAAAAGCCTCCCTTGTGTAGACTTCTAAAAGTCCAGAGACTGAAGCTTAGCCCCATGATCATGGATATGATGTCAGAAGACTCGGATGTTACTCTACAGCAGTGGTCTCCTCCTACTGACACCAACGATGGGGCTCAGAGTCCTCTAACGGACCCCCAACAATGGGGCTCGGAGTCCTCTAACGGACCCCCAACAATGGGGCTCGGAGTCCTCTAACGGACCCCCAACAATGGGGCTCAGAGTCCTCTAACGGACCCCCAACAATGGGGCTCAGAGTCCTCTAACGGACCCCCAACAATGGGGCTCAGAGTCCTCTAACGGACCCCCAACAATGGGGCTCAGAGTCCTCTAACGGACCCCCAACAATGGGGCTCAGAGTCCTCTAACGGACCCCCAACAATGGGGCTCAGAGTCCTAACGGACCCCCAACAATGGGGCTCAGAGTCCTCTAACGGACCCCCAACAATGGGGCTCAGAGTCCTCTAACGGACCCCCAACAATGGGGCTCAGAGTCCTCTAACGGACCCCCAACAATGGGGCTCAGAGTCCTCTAACGGACCCCCAACAATGGGGCTCAGAGTCCTCCAACGGACCCCCAACAATGGGGCTCAGAGTCCTCCAACGGACCCCCAACAATGGGGCTCAGAGTCCTCCAACGGACCCCCAACAATGGGGCTCAGAGTCCTCCAACGGACCCCCAACAATGGGGCTCAGAGTCCTCCAACGGACCCCCAACAATGGGGCTCAGAGTCCTCCAACGGACCCCCAACAATGGGGCTCGGAGTCCTCCAACGGACCCCCAACAATGGGGCTCGGAGTCCTCCAACGGACCCCCAACAATGGGGCTCAGAGTCCTCCAACGGACCCCCAACAATGGGGCTCAGAGTCCTCCAACGGACCCCCAACAATGGGGCTCAGAGTCCTCCAACGGACCCCCAACAATGGGGCTCGGAGTCCTCCAACGGACCTCCAACAATGGGGCTCGGAGTCCTCTAACGGACCTCCAACAATGGGGCTCGGAGTCCTCTAACGAACCCCCCAACAATGGGGCTCATAGTCGGGTCACTAATCTTCCACCAACACTATTCCTCCCCCTAATGCCAAAGATGTATTGTTTACTCCCACTGATGCCAGGACAATTTCTGCTCCCAAAGGCAAAAATCCAGCCCCCCTAAAGTCTAAAGGACAGTAAACTAGTCCTTTGTTCAGAAAATTTGGAGACCCCTGCTCTATAGTATTCCCCTTCACTCCGCCCCCTGCCAGCTACATAAAAGGTTATGTAGGGTGGTGAGGGGAGGGGCAAAGAAGTTGGGCCAGCACAGACAGTAGACACTCAAAAGAGAAGGCTAGGATGTTAAAGGAGCTGTGCCAAGGAATGGACTCTTCCTAGATTTGTGATGTTTTCTAGCAAGTTAAAATGGCACAGTCAATAAAAAATAATTTATGGAAATGAAAATATTTGCTTAAGCATTTAAAGGACTTGATTTTTCTGTCCCTTTTCCTGCAATTTTTAAGTTGTTGAAAGGGGAAAGAAAAAAAGGATTGGTTCTGCCAACAGAAACCAAGCAGATGTATATTTTTGATCAAACATCATGAAAACAATTAAAGATGAAGTTCTGTAGGATGATAGGTGGCCAGCATGGACTCTGGGCTACCAAGAGATTTTCACATTGGATGGAGCCTGTTTCCTCCCGACCAGCACTATACACAAGGTTCAACTGACCAGCCCAGAACCTCCACTACAAGAGTGGAAGAATACAGCCCCATTAACCTGCCCTGGATGAAATCACAGGGTAACTTTATACATCTTACTTTCCATGCCATTTGAAAATGGTAATCATAGCTGAAACATTCCAGATGTCAAAAGGGCCACCTGTGACCAAACTGGAATAATAAGTATTCAAAATTATTTTCAGACATATTGGAAGAGGTTTCTCTGCAGGCAACCGTTTTATGTAATTGTTAGAAATCAAAGCGATAGTCTACCAGCTGCGGTGCATGGAATGTCTGTAAATAGTAAGCAAGGTTGCTGAGATCCCTACTATAACAATAACGGGGTGTGATTGGTCATCATAGTCCCAATATGAGCTGAACTCTAAAAGACACCATGGCTCATGCCTGGATGTCAGCTTTTTTACGCCGTCGGATCGTAACTGCATTTTTACGCTGGCCCACTAGGGGCGTGTATGCCGATTTACGCGTCGAAATATGTAAATTAGCTAGATACGCAAATTCCTGAACGTACGCCCGGCCGACGCAGTAAAGTTATGCCGTTTACGTTAGGCTTTTCCCGGCGTATAGTTACCCCTGCTATATGGTGGCGTAAGTGCGGCGTAACAATACTAAGTATGGCCGTCATTCCCGCGTCGAAATTTGAAAAAGTTACGTCGTTTGCGTAAGTCGTCCGTGAATGGGGCTGGACGTCATTTACCTTCACGTCGAAACCAATGACGTCCTTGCGGCGTACTTTGGAGCAATGCACACTGGGAAATTCCACGGACGGCGCATGCACCGTTCGGGGGAAAAACGTCAATCACGTCTGGTCACAGAAGATTTACATAAAACACTCCCCCCTGTTCCAAATTTGAATTAGGCGGGCTTACGCCGGCCGATTTACGCTACGCCGCCGCAACTTACGGAGCAAGTGCTTTGAAAATTCAGCACTTGCCCGTCTAAGTTGCGGAGGCGTAACGTAAACCAGATACGTTACGCCCGCACAAAGTTACGCGATCGTACGAGAATCTGGCCCCATATCTTTAATGAGAAATGATATGCAAATAGCTGTTTCAAGTATCTATAGGAAGAGATTTGTGGTTGGAATCAACTCTTAGTTTCTCACATCTCACAGGGACAGGCGATACGAATATTAGATACGAGTTCACAGCTCCACCCACCTGCTGCAGCCATTAATGGGGGGTTTCCCCCGACCTCACTTTTTTCTACTGCAGCAAAACAGTTTGATCAAGGAACTACCCAAGACTGTACGATGAAAAAACCGCAGAACATCGACAAGGTCTTCTCTGAGCTCTCACCTCAAGTTCATGGCATTACACTGACAGCAATGCACAAAGCAATAAATCGCTGCTTTTCTAGCCGTGCGATGGCCTGCTCTGCAGACTGCCAAGTGGGAAAGGGAGGTGTTCAGGTAGGTTTACAGGAGGGAGAGAGATCATGATGGAGGCCAACAGTGCGGCAATCTTCACCGGTAGGCTCCTTTAATACGGGCAGACCAATTGGGTCCACCTGTCAGTCTTTGAAGCGGACCTGATTGGACCCTCTATGGGGGAATGGATGTCCGTTTTAGTGGGGGGGAAATATTGCCCCACTGCTGGTGTCAGAGGATGAAATATTGCCCCAAGGGCCAGATAAAAGCAAGCAAAGGTCCGCAGTCTGGAGACCACTGGTCTGGCGGATCAGGTCAGATGGCAGGCAGATGTAAACAAACAGATGATCCATTTACACCCAACCGATAGGACTATTCGCCTTAGCAGCCCCTCGGCGGAAGGAGGAAGTGGGACAGGAAGTCCCATTCCTCCTGAAGCCTCAACTCCCCCCCCCCAAAAAAAATTACATGCCAAATGTGGCATGTAAGGGGGCGAGGAGTGGATTAAGCGGAAGTTCCACTTTTGGGTGGAACTCCGCTTGAAGTTCAATGCTTCCGAGCATGCGTCGACTTGATTCTGAGCATGCATGAATTTTTAACCGATGGACTTGCCCACAGACGATCGTTTTTTTTTATAGTTTTTTTAACCATCAGATTTTAAAAACAGGTTCTAAGTTTTTTCACCGATGGGAAAAAAAACTATGGGGCCCACACGCGATCGGTTCGCCCGATGAAAATGGTCCATTGGATCGTTTTCATCAGACAAACCAATCGTGTGTCCAGGGCATTAGAGGCGCCTCTCTTCTCTTTTATACTCTGGAGCTCCTGCTGGATTTTGCTTCTAATCCCCTTGTGGAGGCTTTCATTTGTGGATGGACGTTTTATGGTAACACAACTTATCACAAGAACTGTTTAAGAACTGAGGGCTGGATTCAAAAAGAGTTACGCCGGCGTATCAGTAGATACGCCGACGTAACTCGGAATCTAAGCCCGTCGTAAGTTTAAGTGTATGCTCAAACTGAGATACACTTAAACCTAGCTAAGATACGACGGCCTGCGCCGTCGTATCTTAGGGTGCAATTTTTCCGCTGGCCGCTAGGTGGCGCTTCCGTTGATTTTGGCGTAGAATATGTAAATGACTAGATACGCCGATTCACGAACGTACGCTTGCCCGTCGCAGTAAAGATACGCCGTTTCCGTAAGAGGTACGCTGCGTAAAGATAAAGCTGCCCCCTGGGTGGCGTAGCCAATGTTAAGTATGGCCGTCGTTCCCGCGTCGAAATTTGAAAATTTTACGTTGTTTGCGTAAGTCGTCCGTGAATGGGGCTGGACGTAATTTACGTTCACGTCGAAACCAATACGTCCTTGCCGCGTACTTTGGAGCAATGCACACTGGGATATGTACACGGACGGCGCATGCGCCGTTCGTAAAAAACGTCAATCACGTCAGGTCACCAATCATTTACATAAAACACGCCCCCCTCATCCTCATTTGAATTAGGCGCGCTTACGCCGGACCCATTTACGCTATGCCGCCGTAAGTTAGGAGGCAAGTGCTTTGTGAATACAGCACTTGCCTCTCTGACTTAAAGGGGAGGTTCACCCTATAAAAAATTTCTAACACTACATCCAGCCCAGTTCTGCATATAAAATGACACTGACCTTTTTTTTTTTTTTGCCGTAGATAGCGTTTACCCGTGGAATTCGCCGCGGCTTCCGGGTAGGGAATCCCGCGGGAGTGGGCGTTCCTATTGACATGCCAATTGATTGACATGCTAAACGACGGCGCACACAGCGCGTCACGACTTCCCAAAGGAAGCTCGGCTCTATTCGGCGCCTGCGCACCGGCGCCAAATAGAGCCGAGCCGACCCGAGCTTCTTTCGGACCCGGAAGCCGCGGTGAATTCCACGGCTAAACGATATCTAAGGCAAAAAATAAATAAAAAGGGTCAGTGTCATTTTATATGCAGAACTGGGCTGGATGTAGTGTTAGAAATTTTTTATAGGGTGAACCTCCACTTTAAGGCGGCGTAGCGTAAATACAATACGCTACGCCGCCGTAAAAATGCGCAGATCTACGTGAATCCAGCCCTGAATGTTCTGTTATCAACCTCTTTATGGAGTGCAGCCAGATAGCACAAAAAAGGTGAGACGTGACAAATGCCTGAGCATTACTCTGCAAATCTTTGAGGTCGCAGAACTCAAACACTAGCTTCTTACAGAAATGTAGAAATTGGATTGTATTGAACGGGTTGTGCTTTCTATCTGAACAGGCTGAGGAAAGTCCTCTCAGGATAAGCAGTGTGGAAGCCAGTGACTCACATCCATGAATCTGAAGAAGGTAGTGGAGTTCAATCATCAACGATCGAAAACTACCCACTCACGGGGTTACAGACTCCACTATACGTGCCGCAGGGGCCTGACACGTAGGAGCTGGGGGGAAACAAACCAACCGACATTGTTATTGACTTGGTCCCGTGATGAATGGTCAGGATTGACCGTTCTTATAAAAGCAGCCTGCACGCCATAATGCACAGTTAAAGGAAGCGGAGTCGAATGGCACATACAATTTGATTTTATGTCATTTTCATAACTCCCCTGTGTGAGTCTTCGATTACTTTGTCCTCCAGGGAAATATGTGCTCAGGATTAAACCCTATGTTGATCCATGGGAAGCAAATACATGTAGGTAGTAGGTTTACCAAGAACGGACGTTTAATAGAATGTTGCATCTCATTTAAAAACATAAAAAAAAAAAGTATTCAATAAATCTCTGCAACGAACATTTCCTCACGTTTTATCCCTTTAACCACTTAACCCCCGGACCATATTGCTGGTCAAAGACCAGAGCACTTTTTGCGATTCGGCACTGCGTTGCTTTAACGGACAATTGCGCGGTCGTGCAACGTGGCTCCCAAACAAAATTGGCGTCCTTTTTTCCCCACAAATAGAGCTTTCTTTTGATAGTATTTGATCACCTCTGCGATTGATTGGTTTGTGCAAAAGTTATAGCGTTTACAAAATAGGGGGTAGTTTTATGGCATTTTTATTAAAGTGGAGTTCCACCCATAAATATAACATTACATCAGTAGTTTTAAAAAAAATGTCATTAGTCCTTTACAAAAATTTTTTTTTTTTTTTTTAAGATGCCTTCAAAGTGTTGTTGCTAGGCAGAATAGTTAATCTTCCCTCTTCCTGCACCTAGGTGCCTAATGCTTCCTAACCTTCACCGCACAGACTCCTGGGAATGTAGTGGGTGTAACTTTCCAGGAGTCTGTGCACTCCCCAGTCTCAAAGAATCATGTGACTTAGATCAGGTTTCAGCACCTGTGCTGTCCGACACTGCTTGTGCAGCACTGAGCATGTGTGAGATCTGCAAGGCTGAAATCCAGGAAGTCATACAGTCTGGCTTCATGATGCCCACACTTAAGATGGCCCCAGTCAATTTCTGTTTTATAAAGTGTCTAAATGCTGTAACAACCTAACAAAACGGACCTTAGTTTACAGACTAACTTTACTAGAATACATTAAGCTTGTGTATTACCGGGGTATTTATATTTAAAAAGTGAAATTGTGTCCGGAACTCCGCTTTAATATTTGTCGATGGGAGGAATAGTGTCTTGCATCAGTGGGAGGAAAAATGCCCCAAGGGTCAGAATAAAGACCAACAAGGTGCCACATCCAGCCCACGGGCCGCAGTTTGGAGACCACCGATCTAAGCAATTTAAAAATTCATGCGTTTTAGCATTGTCAGTCATGTAAAATCGTTTATTAGTTGATTTGTTCCTGTACATGAATCTTTATAGGGAAGACAAAACGGGAGATTAAGAGCCGCATGGCTGAGCATTTGATAGATATTACAAATAATCCCAACAGCCAAGTGGCAATACATTTCTCTGATCATCATTAATCCTCCCTAAAAAACATAAAAAATGAAAGCCTTTTTTCAGTTGACTATTCGCTCTACAATAGATCATTCAGATCCACTGGTGGTTAAAGTATTTGCAAAGGCAGAAGGTTTATCGGAATGCATTCTATGGGCGACGTCACCCACGCTTCAGAAAAGTAGGGGTTTGTTTTTGGTATTTTTTCATCATTTTTAAAATCGCCTTTTGCAGGCAATTTGACTCGAGGGGGTCGGGATTTTCAATAAAGAAGACCTATCATTTCAATAGGACACACATAACAGGTAAATTCAAATTGGTACTTGGAAGATATGAGAGTTATCAATCACATCTGTTTACACTACGGAATCTCATTTCGATCGATCACAATACAATCAAATTCATTAACAACACGTCCCAATCGATGCAACACAACTCAATCATTTTCAGTTTGATCAAATCTGATCGAAATCAAATCAAAATCATATGGACAGGAAATTATGTCTATTTGATTATTTGCCGTGTTGATCATTTTGATCAAAATTTACATTGATCAGATGATAAAATTAAAGTGTGTATGACCACTGTGAGTCCTGTGTCACAGCAGAGATTTTGTAGCGGTTACAGTATTTTAGCATATTGCTGCTTGGAAAACCACAAAAGATTGATTTCTATTAGAGCTGCACGATTCTGGCAAAAATGAGAATCACGATTTTTTGCTTAGAATAAAGATCACGATTCTCATGGCCTAACATCATCGTTCACATTATACAAAACAATTAGGGCCAACTCTACGGTTTTGTTTTTTTAATATTCAAGAGTATTTTTCCCCAAAAAGTTGTGTTTGAAAGACCACTGCGCAAATACGGTGTGTGACATAAAATATTGCAACAACCTCCATTTTATTCTCTAGGGTCTCTGTAAAAAATAAAAAAATAAATGTATGTAGAGAAAAAAAAAATATATATATATATATATATATATCACATACATACACATACATACATACACACACACATACATATATATATATATATACACACACACACACACATACATATATATATGTAACACGCACACACTATATATGTCAAGTAATTTTCCAGCAACAGATACGGATTTTGATTTTACCTTGTAAGCAACAAGTGTCAGAAAAAGGTTTAGGGGCAGATCCACAAAAGAATTACGCCGGCGTATCTATTGATACGCGCGTAATTTTAAATTTCCAGCGTCGTATCTTTGTTTTGTATCTACAAAACAAGATACGACTGCATCTCGGATCGATCCGACAGGCGTGCGTCTTAGTACGCCGTCGGATCTTAGGTGCATTTTTTCCGCCGGCCGCTAGGTGGCGTTTCCGTCGAATTCCGCGTCGAGTATGCAAATTAGCTAGTTACGGCGATCCACGAATTTACTACCGGCCGGCGCATTTTTTTTTACGTCGTTTGCGTTCGGCTTTTTCCGGCGTATAGTTACCCCTGCTATTATGGAGGCGTACTCAAATGTTAAGTATGGCCGTCGTTCTCGCGTCTAATTTAGAATTTTTTACGTCATTTGCGCAAGTCGTTCGCGAATAGGAATTCGCGTAGAATGACGTCACCGTCGTAAACATTGTCTTGTTCCGGTTTAATTTCGAGCATGCGCACTGGGATACCCCCACGGACGACGCATGCGCCGTTAAAAAAAACTTTGTTTACGTCGGGTCACGACGCATTTACATAAAACACGCCCCCACCACATTCATTTGAATTTCGCGCCCTTACACCGCCAAAGATACACTACGCCGCCGTAACTTACAGCGCAAATTCTTTGAGGATTCGGGGGAAAAAAATAAGTTACGGCGGCGTAGTGTATCTTAGATACGCTACGCCCAGCGGATATATGCGCCGATCTACGTGGATCTGCCCCATTGTCTTTAAGTGGTTAAGCTGACCTCATTTACACACTGAAGTTCATCCCTTTGATCTAAAAGAACTAAATGTTACCATGTTTATAGTTATCTCCGCTCTAAGCGATATTTTGATAAACTTAGCAGGATGTCCTTTTTTTGACAGCTGTCAGCAGTGAGCAGAGAATGGTTCTGCACTGAATTTTTATAAACGACCTCATGTCCATACACCAAGTGCCCAAGCAGAGCTTATGACCTTGCTAACCGCACTGAATTTGAGGAAATACTGTTTTAAGATCGTGAAGGGGGTAGAATCATGATCTCGATTCTTTAACAATTACCGTATATACTCGATTATAAGCCAACCCGAATATAAGCTGAGGCACCTAATTTTACCACAAAAAAACTGGGAAAACTTATTGACTCGAGTATAAGCCTAGGGAGTCCATTTGCATGCCTCACTGTGCCCATGACTAGACGGACGTTTAACATGGGAGTCTATGGAAGGGGTGCCCAGCTTTAAAAAAAAAAAAAATTGCAAACTTGTAGTTGAGAAATGGGGCTACATGTGTGCCAAGTCCCGGGTCCAGGGGACCTACGACCGGGTCCCCAAAGTCCAGGAGATCAGGCGCAAAAAGATGACTCGAGTATAAGCCATGGGGGGCATTTTCAGCACCAAAAAATGTGATGAAAAAAAACTTGGCTTATACTCGAGTATATACGGTAATTGTGCAGCTCTAATTTCTATTAGGCTCCATGCACACTGAAGCTGATAAAAGCTATAAAAAAAAAAAAAAAACGCCAGTAGCTTTGCAGTGAGCCTTTCAACGTTTTTTGGTGGTTTTGCAATAGCTTTAATCAGAGTTTTTCAGTGTAGCGTTTTAATTTTTTTTTTTTTTAACTTTTTTTTTTTTCAATGGATTAAAAAACGCTACAAAAAGCTGGCACCGGTGTTTTTGAGCGGTTTCCTGCATTTTTCAGCGTTTTGCGCTTTTGAGCGTTTTTTTTCGCCAAAAAAACGACACTTTGAACGGAAATTTCGGGCGTTCAGAAAAAATGCCAATAAACTCCAAAGCTCATTAACACTAAAAAACGCCCAGGTGTTTATGGGCTTTAAAAAAAAAAAGCCAAAACGCCAATAAACTGCAGTTTATCAGCTTCAGTGTGCATGGAGAATTATGGGCAAATTCTCCTCTATAGCACTGATCCTGCTTCACTCAGCTTTTTATAAATGACCTCATGTCCATACACCAAGTGCCCAAGCAGAGCTTATGACCTTGCTAACCGCAGTGCCCAGAGGGGCTGGCTTCTGTGCGTTCAGATATTCACAAAGCCGCAGCTTACCAGTGTCCTACATGTGTCTCCTGTACAGACATGTCACTACACATCCAGAAATGTCACCAATCCCTTCAACGTCTACACTTCTATAGGACAGAACCTACACAATGCACAGAAAAAATTGTCCGACTTCCAGGCTGTAATCAGCCCTTCAAAACATTCTCCCCAGCAGCTGGGAGAGGTTGCTACGACCCGCAAGAATCCAAAAAGACCAGTCAGTACAGACAACCAAAATGGTGAAAAACTAATGGGGGAGTTTACTAAAAACGGGTGCACACAGAATCAGATGCAATTGTACATAGTGACCAAATCAGCTTCCAACTTCAGTTTTTACAATCAAGCTTTCACACTAAGCCCCGTGCGATGCAGTCTGGAGATTTACACAGCACAGCTTTGTCTTAAAGGGAATACGACCTGATTATTACTAGTTGTCATAGGTGTGCCAGGTGTGCCTGGGCACACCCTAATCCTGGGGTTGGCAACCTGTCAATGGTGGTCAGGTGATAGATAATCCTTCCTTGCCGACCCTCAGAACCTGGACAGGAGAGGTGGTGGGGGTGAAATTTAGAGGAACTGATCTGTATTTTCCTCCTGCAGCAGCTGAAAGTAGGCTTCTACTTCTCTCCCTTTTGTCAACAGGAGGAAAATATAGGGGATTGGTACCAATATATGCCACCCCTCCTTTCCCTATTCCATTTGCTTCTGTTGCCCGAGTCCCCCATGTGCTCCCTTGTGCCCCCCCCCCCCCCCCCCGAGTGGAACTTAAATCAGCAAAATTATATATATATATATATATATATATATATATATATATATATATATATATATATATATATATATATATATATATATATATATATAACCTCATATGGGTTTTAAACCTTCCCCACTTTATAAAATTTAAATAAAAATTGGGATTTGCACAAACTTGAAGTAGCACTTCTTATCCTACTCTCTAGCCCTCTCATCACCTGCTCCCATGCTCGTCTCCAGGACTTTTCCAGAGCCTCTCCAAGCCTATGGAACTCCTCACCCCAACCTATCCGCCTATCTCCTTCTCCATTAGCTTTTAGAGGATCCCTGAAAAACCTCCTCTTTAGAGAAGCCTACCCTTCCCACACCTAACAACTGTATTTGCATTTGAGTCCATCTGATCATCCCCCACAGCTAACTACCCTTTGTTCCACTTGACTCTCCCTTCTAGACTGTAAGCTCCAACGAGCAAGGCCCTCCGATTCCTCCTGTATTGATTTGTATTGTGACTGTACTGTCTTCCCTGATGTAAAGCGCTGCGCAAACTGTTGGCGCTATATATAATCCAGTATTATAATAATAATAATAATAATAATAATAAAATATCCTGCCTCCAGCCTGTAATTAGTCAGGCTCATGATCTCATCTCTCCCGTCCTATCAGCATGCCCTTTGTTAGCATATAAGCACAATTGATTAGTTCTTTGTGCTGCTTATCTATCGCCAAGTCTGAGCTCTACTGTAAAAGCATTGCCAAGTGTAATGGTGTATTAATGAATTCAGACCTGCGCTAATTTGTGTCTTTTCTATGAGCAAGGAGTTCTGTTTTAAAGACAAATTACCTAAACAAACAGGGATAAGATGTCACAAGACATTCTGTATCAGATGAGCCTTCCTTGTCCTGCCAAGACGTCGATGAAAAGTCGCCGATGACAATCAGTTCTAAGAAGGTTCACGACCGTCTCTCCGTCAGAAGAGCCCAAAGTACATTTCTACAAAGGCTGCGCCGCCGTCTGATCAAAGGGCTCCGGCACAACGGCATCCTCACACATCCCAGCAATAAATGAAAAGGTCGATCGGTCCTGCAGATTTTCCCTTTTACTAAACGCCATTCCTGCAGCTGCTTTTCCAACAGCTTACATGGAGGAGTCCGATCTCCGGAGGAAACTGGCAGCGAGAACGTAACAGAGCCGAGCGCCATCGATTTTCCTCTCAGCATCACACACACTGTTAAGTAATTACACAAGTTAATCCCTCTTTTTTTTATAAATAACTTGACCAATCGCATGCAGTGATTAGGGAAATGCCTCACTGTTTTAAAGCCCAATTAAACCTTTTTATATGATTACTGTAATAAAATCAGGCTGCATAATGGGTTTGGACATTCAGGGCCAGATCCACAAAGCGAGTACGCCGGAGTATCTACTGATACGCCGGCGTACTTTCAAATTTCCCGCGCCGTATCTTTAGTTTGAATCCTCAAAACAAGATACGATGGCATCTGGGTTAGATCCGAAAGGCGTACCTCTTTGTGGTCGTGGTCCGGGGCTGAAGCGGTTAAGGAACTCTGTGCCACGGTTAATATTTGCTTATTCACTGTTAAGTGGAGTTCCACCCATAAATATAACATTACATCAGTAGTTTTAAAAAAATGCCATTAGTCCTTTAAGAAATTTTTTTTTTTTTTTTTAGATGCCTTCAAAGTGTTGTTGCTAGGCAGAATAGTTAATCTTCCCTCTTCTTGCACCTAGGTGCTTAAAGCGGTGGTTCCCCCTAAAACTAAATTTCTAACAATAGATTCGTAAGACCCGTTACACTGCGGGTAGGCTGGCTTTTTTTTTTTTTTTTTCGTACATACCGAGATCTCCCCGTCTCGTCCCTAGGCGGTGGGCGGAACTAGTTGATTGACGTTCCTCGGAGGGGCGCGTACGTGACGTCACGACTTTCCGAAAGAAGCCGAACGTCGCTGCGCATGCGCCGTATAGAGTCGGCTCTATACGGCGCATGCGCAGCGACGTTCGGCTTCTTTCGGAAAGTCGTGACGTCACGTACGCGCCCCTCCGAGGAACGTCAATCAACTAGGAACGCCCACCGACAAGGAACGAGACGGGGAGATATCGGTATGTACTTAAAAAAAAAAAAAAAAAAAGCCAGCCTACCCGCAGTGTAACGGGTCTTACGAATCTATTGTTAGCAATGTGTTTTAGGGGGAACCACCCCTTTAAGCTTCCTAACCTACACCGCACAGACTCCTGGGAATGTAGTGGGTGTAACTTTCCAGGAGTCTGTGCACTCCCCAGTCTCGAAGAATCATGCGACTTGGACAGTACAGGTGCTGAAACCTGATCTGAAACCTATTACACTGCTTGTGCAGCACTGAGCATGTGCGAGATCTGCAAGGCTGAAATCCAGGAAGTCACACAGTCTGGCTTCATGATGCCCACACTTAAGATGGCCCCAGTCAATTTCTATTTTATAAAGTGTCTAAATGCTGTAACAACCTAACAAAACGGACCTTAGTTTACAGACTAACTTTACTAGAATACATTAAGCTTGTGTATTACAGGGGTATTTATATTTAAAAAGTGAAATTGTGGCCGGAACTCCGCTTTAATTGGATAACCAGGCAGGGGGTGTGTTGGTCCTCTGGAGACTTCTGTGCACCGAGTTGAGCAGAGGTCTGACTATGCAGAAGGCTAATTGTAATTAGTTGCAAAAAAAAAAATTATATATATATATATATATTTAATAATATTATTAAAAAAGAAGATAAGCCTATTACTTAGTATGCAGCCTGGTTGGATAACAGTAATAACAGTCATTGAGCCCAGGTTCACACTGAGCTGCGGGAGCGAAGCCGTGCGAGTTTAGCTGAACTCGAATGATTTCCCTCCCGCATGTCAGTCCCGATTTTGGCCGCGATTTCAGAGACATCTGTGCAGGTTTCTCAATGTAAATCGCAGCCCGAAATCGCAAAAAGTAGTACAGAAACTACTTTTTGAAATCAGTGCGGCGCCGCAAATGCAGCGTCGCATCGATTAGGACTGTACCATTGCCGCCGATTTGAAATATCAAATCACATGTGAAATTGTACCAACGTGAACCAGGGCTGAAAATAACAGAAGGCCAACGTCATTCTGCATCTGCGCTACTATTCAGGGGGAGATGTATGTAATTGGAATGTACGCTTCTCAACTCATACGCAGATGTATGTCCATGTGCGTTTAGGAGCAGTACAGATCACAGATCACTTATTATTCAGAGTCTTTTTACCAGTATACAGTAAAACCTTGGATTGGGAGCATAATTTGTTGCAGAAAAAAGCTTGTAATCCAAAGCACTTGTATATCAAAGCAAATTTCCCCATAAGAAATAATGGAAACTCAAATGATTCGTTCCACAACCATTTATTCATAAGTCCTTCCGTTTATAGTCCATATATAAAGATTATAGCAATGTGAGCAAGGTTGTGTAACCATAAAATGTCCATCCACAAATGGAAGCCTCCACAAGGGAAGCAAAATCCAGCAGGAGCTCCAGAGTATAAAACAGAAGAAAGGCGCCTCTAAGTGTAGCAATATGTTGCTAAATGTTGGACCTTCATTAAATGCAACCATATTGCTACACTTAGAGGCGCCTCTCTACTCATTTGGTGTTTTTTTTATAAATTCTTTATTTTTCCATAGATTTCACATTACAAGTTTTCACATTTTATACCATCTGCTTATATCAAACAAAAAAAAAAAAAAAAGAGAAACTACAATCTCCTTTATGCTTCATAAATTTTTATACTCATTTGTGACATGACGCTACTCTTATGCCGCGTACACACGGTCGTTATTTGTGATGAAATAAAACAACGTTTTAAAAAACGTCATTTAAAATGACCGTGTGTGGGCTTTATGTCGTTTTTTGTCTTCTAAAAAACTACCAAAAAAAATTCGAACATGCTTCAATTTTTTATGTCATTTTTCAAAATGTCGTTTTTTGTGTCATAAAAAATGACCGTGTGTAGGCTAAAACGACGTTTAAAACAACGTTTTTACACCAGCGCATGCTCAGAAGCAAGTTATGACGCGAGCTTGAATGGAACAGAGTGCCGTCGTACGTGTTGTATGTAACCGCGTTTTGCTAGAGCATTTTGAAAAAAAAACTATGGTGTGTAGGCAACGTCATTTTTTAAAATGAAGTTTGAAAACCGTCGTGTTTTTTTTTCCATGAGAAAAAACTACGTTTTTTTTACAAGACAAAAAACGACCGTGTGTACGCGGCATTATATCAAGACATCACTTGTATATCAAGTCAAAATGTATAAAAAAAAATGTAGCTTGTCTTGCAAAACGCTCTCAAACCAAGGTTTTACTGCATATCCAACATGGCCGTGTGTGCATGGGGACTAATAGTGTAATTAATAAACTGTACTTCCACTTTACTATAAATATAAAGTTCATTTATAAAAGAAAAATAAACAAAAAAGTCAGCTGGACAGACACAGATGCCGCCATGGCAGCGTCATGTATATATTACATTTGATCTTCCTAATCTATAGAATGATGTCCCTTTAAATGACGATGCCGCTGCCACTGGAGGAAGCCGTCTCAGGCATTCCTTCATAAATATGAAATGAAAAGACATTGCATTCATTTTTAGCTGCATCTCCACGACCAGCACAGACACAAAGGCACCCAGCCGCAGAGCGAGGAGTACCTTGCCGTTCAGTCATGTGTACAGCCAATTACCACCTTGGGCAAATTACCTTCCTTGTCTACCTGATTTAGCGCACTCCATTGCGAGCTCTGTGGACAGGCACTGTTGCAGTAAATTACGCCATGACATGCGGGGACAATTTGTCACCGCTCTGCACATATATGCTACACATAATTCAAACACTGCCAATTATTGGGTGCTCATGACACAAAATGTATAACGTCCTTTTGAACCGCTTGCCAAAACTAAAAAGCTATTTTGCTGGAGATGACAAATAAAGAGCAACAGAAGGGCTGAAATATCTGCGTTTTCTGCTGGAGAAAATGGAAGCCCTATGATCCCTCCAGTGCTGCTTACATAACTAAAAGGTCCAATCCACATGTGTCAAACACAAGGCCCACGGGCCAAATCCAGCCCTCCTGGCGCTCGCATTTCTCCTGTGGCTTCAGAACCCCCTCCTGTCTCATCGGTCGGCGCCAATAACGTTTCTTGTAGATGATGCCAGCCGTGAGCGACCCTCCTTTTCAGTCTCCTCATCTCATACAGGAGTGTGCGGCTTCACTGCCCGTTTCCTACTGCGCATGCGCGAGTTGTGCTGCGCTCTGTGAATGGGCGGCTGTCTCCTGGGACACAAACAAGGTCCCAAAAGACACTGCTCCCCATTTCCCAGGAGGCAGCGCAAGGAGGAGAAGAGAGAAGACCACCGTGGAATAGGAAGTGGCAGATTAGGACGATCTGCCTAGCAACAGCCATTTCTGGTAAGTATTAAAAAATATATATATTTTTGTTTTTCATCTTTTGTAGCCTTTTTGGCTATTTTTTTTAGGGTGGACCACCGTTTTAAGATAAAAAAGCCTTCTGTGCGCAGCAGCCTCCCTAATACTTACCTGAGCCAGATCTGAATCCACTGGTGTTGCATGAGAGACTCAGCTGTCTGGGACTCTCCCTCCTCATTGGCTGTAAGGGGTCAGATTTGTTGCCCTAAAATCTGACCATTAGTACGCTCCTTATCTGCTGTCAAACTTTCGGCCAACAAATGTTGGATGACAGACTAGTAAATTTTCGGCGGACAACCGTCTGTTGTCAGATTTACTGATGGTCAGTACACAAGTCAGTGGCCCGGATTCGGATACAACTTACGGCGGCGTATCTCCAGATACGCCGCCTTAATTTCAAATCTGCGCCGTCGTATCTTTACGCCGATTCTCAAAAGCAGATACGTTGAAAAAATAGGCTTCCTCCACCGACGCAACTAGCATACGCCGGCTTACAATTGTGTGCAATTTTACGCTGGCCGCTAGGTGGCGCTTCCGTTGATTTCCGCCTTGAATATGCAAATTAGCGAGATACGCCGATTCAGAAACATACGTCCGCCCGGCGCATTTTTGTTACGTCGTTTATGTAAGGCTTTTTCCGGCGTAAAGTTACCCCTGCTCTATGAGGCGTAGCTAATGTTAAGTATGGACGTCGGGCCAGTGTCAAATTTTGCGACGTTTGCGCAAGTCGTACGCGAATAGGGCTGTGCTTAAGTTACGTTCACGTCTAAAGCATTGACTATTTGCGGTGTAATTTGGAGCATGCGCACTGGGATATTTTCACGGACGGCGCATGCGCCGTTCGCCAAGAACGTCAATTACGTGGGGTCGCGGCTAATAAGCAATCAAAACACCGCCGCCCCCAACCAGCCTATTTTGAATTACGCCGGCTTACGCCGGCCAATATACGCTACGCAAGTTCTTTCTGACTACAGGACTTTCCTCTCAAAGTTACGGCGGCGTAGCGTATATGAGATACGCTACTCCCACCTAAAGATAGGCAGATGTTTCTGAATCCGGGCCAGTGTGTTTATCAGCACCAAATTTCATGATAGGATTTGATACAGCGCTTTTTTAAAAGTAGAGCATCCACTACTTTTTTTGTATTCCATTCAAATGAATGCGCTGCAAAAAAAAAAAAAAAAGAAGAAGAAAGCGAGCCTGGTGTGACCCCCCAACCCTTAAAACCCATGCAGTGGGGCTGTGCTTGCACTGCATGGGTTATAGCGAAGCTCCACACAAAAGGAGAAGCTCCCTTTGTCTGCCTCTCCCCCCGTGCCCCCCTTTGCCACATTTTGGCTTTGGTTTTGACAGATAGACATACCGTGTTTCCCCGAAAATAAGCCCGGGTCTTATATTAATTATGCCAACAAAAGACACAGTAGGGCTTATTTTCGGGGTGGGTCTTACTATGTATTGTGCTGTCTTCTCTTCCCCTCCCTGCCAGGAATCCCCAGTGTGAACCGAGTTAAAATGCTTGTACAATCCTACAATCCACTCTATTACAGTATTATATAATGTACAATGTGTGTGCGTTTCTGTAATATAATTGTGCCAAATACCTTTATTATAGCACCATTCTGCGCTTCTGTGACCCGCCGGAGCTCTCTTCCCCACAATTATATTACAGAAACACACACATTGTACATTATATATTACTGTAATAGAGTGGATTTTAGGATTTTACAAGCATTTTTAACTAGGGCTTATTTTCGGGGTAGGTCTTATATTGCAGCTAGGGTTGTCCCGATACCACTTTTTTAGGACCGAGTACAAGTACCGATACTTTTTTTCAAGTAGTCGCCGATACCGAATACCGATACTTTTTTTAAATGTGTCCCCAAATGCAGCCATGTCCCCCCCATATGCAGCCATGTCCCCCACATATGCAGCCATGTCCCTCTAGCCATGTCCCTCACATATGCAGCCATGTCCCTCACATATGCAGCCATGTCCCTCTAGCCATGTCCCGCACATATGCAGCCATGTCCCTCTAGCCATGTCCCTCACATATGCAGCCATGTCCCTCACATATGCAGCCATGTCCCTCACATATGCAGCCATGTCCCTCTAGCCATGTCCCTCACATATGCAGCAATGTCCCTCTAGCCATGTCCCTCACATATGCAGCAATGTCCCTCTAGCCATGTCCCTCACATATGCAGCCATGTCCCTCTAGCCATGTCCCTCACATATGCAGCCATGTCCCTCACATATGCAGCAATGTCCCTCTAGCCATGTCCCTCGATGCGGGGGCGCGATGCGGCGGCAGCGGCGGGGGGGAAAGGGGGGGGAAAGTATTCTATTTAGGTATCGGGGGTATTTGCGCGAGTACGAGTACTCCCGCAAATACTCGGTATCGGTCCCGATACCGATACTGGTATCGGTATCTGGACAACCCTAATTGCAGCCCTCCTGGGAAATAATGCTAGGTCTTATTTTCAGGGTAGGTCTTATTTTTGGGGAAACAGGGTACAGTATCTGTAGCTGCGGTTTCATTGTTTTGTTCTAGGGTAGAGTATAGATCTTGAAAATGGACTCCGCCGAACCATGGGTGGGTCAGTTTTCCGGGGGATCGGCAGATCAGGCAAGTATAAGCTTTCTGCTCACCCCTTGAAAAAACAAGCAGTTGATCATTGCAGTGTGGGCTTTAAAAAAGTTGGATTTGAAATCAGCTTAGCCAGGTGGAAAACTATTGGCTGCAAGTTATGAGATGCAGTTACCTTGAGCCTAGGTTCACATTGTGAATCACAAGCGATGTCTGTGTTCGCACAATCGCACTGCGGGGCCGATCACGCGCAATGTTTGTGCAATGCGAGTTCAGCCATACAGTTGGCTGAACTCGCATTGGATTCGCACAAAAAAGGTGCAGGGACTTTTATTTCCCCGAACTGGAATCGGATTGCATGGGTGTTCCCATGCGATCCGATTCCTGTGCAAGTTCAGTTTGCACTGCGATCTGTGATCTGATCTGGGGGTGTCATAAACATAGTATTGACACCCGCAGTGGTTCGCAGAGGGCAGTGTGAACTTCCTGCGGCAGAGATGCGATGAGGAAATTGGCACTGTAATCACGCCGGTTCCCGCAGTGCATGTGTGTGAACCGCGGCTTAGGAAGCGCCATTGTAATCAGGCAGCCATGGGTGCTGTGGCTGCTTGAATACAATTGCAAAGAGTGGAAATTTGATATGAAACCTGGAGAAGCAGACCGATCGTGCATCCGGGATCGATCTCCAATGAGAACAGGGTGGGTGAGCCGGGTTGGACATTTGTCTGTGTTTTATCAACAGTTTTTCCAAAAAGCTACTTCAAAAAGTCTCCAGCAATAGCTAAAGTCAGGAAAAAACGTCACAAGCCAAAGCATGTTGGTAATATCAGTTGCGTACGGAGAAAAAGCACACAAAACTTCAATGGTGTTATCATTTTCACTTCCCCTGTGTGGAGAGGGCAGGGAAGGAAGCGGGTGGACGGCCATCAAGATACCTCGCAGAATTTATTCTGTTATCATCAATGGACAGAGCCGTCCTAACTTTCATCCTCTGCCGGATACCATTTAAAGAGGAACTGCAGTCTGCTCACATAATTTGTAATTAAAACATCTTTGCCATTCTGAAGCTTCCCTCCAACCACTTTGCATGTTATTTTATATATACTGTCAGCCAGTACTTGCCAAAAATGCTGCAAAAATCTGAGGGGTAGATTCACGTACGGGCGCCTAAAATTAGGACGGCTACTTTTTTTAGGCTACACCGCCGTAAATTATTTAGGTTAAAAGTGATTCTCAAACCACTTACCTTCAAATTTTAAGCGGCGTAGCCTAAAACGAGCGGGCGTAAGCGCGCCTAATTCAAATGACTGGGAGGGGGGCGTATATTATTGAAATGAGGCTTGACCTCACGTTTTTTTGACGTTTTTTACACTGCGCATGCGCCGAGCGACTACATTTCCCAGTGCGCATTGCGGCTAAGTAGGCCGTACGGGCCTATTGATTTCGAATCGTACGTAAACGACGTAAATCGCGATTGGCAGACGACTTGCGCAAACGACGTAAAAAATTCGAACCTCGCGGCGGGAACGGCGGCCATACTTAACATTGTTATTCCACCTCATAGGTGGAATAACTTTAGGCGGCCTATCGCGTACGGAAACGACGTAACTCGGCGGTGTAGGCCCGGCGTACGCTCGTAAATCGTCGGGAATCGGCGTAGTCCCTCATTTACATAATCTAGGCCGGCCGCAATGGCAGCGCCATCTAGCGGGCAAAAGAAACATTGCAGCCTAAGATAGAATGGCGCAAGCCAGCCTATCTTAGGTATGTTTAAATGTATCTCTGTTAGAGAATACACTTAAACATAGGCCGGCTTAGATTCAGAGTTAGGTCGGCTTATCTGTAGATAAGCCGGCCTAACTCTTTGTGAATCTACCTATGAGTCTGGCTGCATCCATTTTAACTGTGGGCATTTGAAGCTGCTGCCTGTTCACTTCCTGGATTTATACAGACACACACTTCCAGCTCTGCAGCTCTTATTGGCCCTCTTGACTCATCCCCCATTCCTTTCAGGAAAACTCTCACAAGAGTGAGAGAGGAAGCTGTGCATGATGCCATAAGCCTAGGCTTTTTACCAGACAAGAAACAGGAAGTGGGCTGTACAGGCAGTCCCAGGGTTACAAACAAGATAGGGAAGGTAGGCTTGTTCTTGTTCTGACGAAAATATATATAATATATATATATATATATATATATATATATATATATATATATATATATATATATATATATATATATATATATATATATATATATAGTCAGCAGCTACAAATATTGTACTTTTAAAATATGGACACTTTTGCCCTGTACACACGATCGAAATTTCCGATGATAAAATCTGATGGAATTTTCCGTCGGTATTCCGTTCAAGCTGTCTGGCATACACACCGTCAGACCAAATTCCGACCGTCCAAAACGCAGTGACGTAAAACACTACGACGAGCCGAGAAAAAATTAAGTTCAATGCTTCCAAGCATGCGCTGACTTGATTCTGAGCATGCATGTTTTTTTCTCCGTCGGAGTTCCACACAGACGATCGGAATATCCGATCGGGCCCAAACACGGTCGGAATCTCCGATGAAAAAAATGATGTCTGACTTTTTTCATCGGAAATTTCCTGATCGTGTGTACAAGGCATTACTTGTCCTGGGCACCCGCGATGTCCTCACCCTAAGCCAATCTGTCCCTCGGCTCTCAGGTGGAGGTGCCACCATCTTCGGTAAGGGAAATCAAGGAGGTGAAGCCTTGCAGCGTCACTGCCTGCTTCCTGCATTCGCGAGTCGCACTGCATGATCTCACTGGTCCCTGCTGTCTTCTGGGACATGTGCGTCTCCCAGAAGGCAGCAGGGGGGGCGGAGGAGGGGCCGGACATGGCATAGATCGCTGCGGAGCCTGTGGTGATCTATGCCCGGAAGTGGGAGCAAATACCTGGATTACACGGGTATCTGCTCCCCCTTGAAAAGGTGCCAAATGTGACAATTGGAGGGGGGGAGGGGGGATTCCGAAAAGCAGAAGTTCCATTTATGGGTGGAACTCCACTTTACATTGAATCTGTACGTCGGACAGGTACATTTTTTACGTGTAGCTCCAGCCAAAATAACTATTTTTAAGCTTTTTGGATAGCACAGGGAAGGGTTATCACACTTGTAACATTTCTCCCTCCCCCCCCCTTTTACTATACAATGAACTTTATTGTGGAAAAAAAAAAACACATTTGTTTTGCTGTCTGTGCCCCTGTTCACCTCACTTTCTGTCCTAATGACAATTGGATTTTGAAAGTTTTGGGTTGTTGTCGAAACAAGGATTGGTGATAAAGCATCAGTGGAGGTACCTTTTCCCCCATAATAACTCTTACAGGAGAGATTTTCCCTTCCCAGAGGTAGATTTTCTCTCACTTCCTGTTGTCTCCTATTTGTAGGTCGGAGTCGTTTGTAAGTCGGATGTTTGTAACTAGGGGACCGTCTGTATAATATAGTTACTGGCAGAAAAAAAAATCCAAAGTTAAAACAACAAGGGCAGAAGATTTAATAGATGGAAAGATGACGGTCTACTTTAAGGGGTTATAACATAAAAAACGCAGGCATTGCAATGAAAAGTTCCGTGATTTCAAGATTTTTGCGGTTTAAAAATAAAATCCCTATTTCTGGTGAAGTGTTTCCCCCCCCCCCCCCCCCTTCCTCTTTCTAGGAAAGATGCAAATCCTTGTTAAGAAAAAAAAGAACCATGTAAATATTAGAGCTGCACAATTCACTGTTAAAAAAATTGTGATCTCGATTCCACCACCCCTCACAATCTCTATTGCAGCGTTATCCAGAATCTTTCATGTAACAAGTGTAGAGACTTCTCTGCTGTGAAAAGAAAAAAAAAACCCGGGCAGTCTGACAAGTTTTTAAAGCAGAGTTCCACCCATAAGTGGAACTTCCGCTTAAACCACTCCTCGCCCCCTTACATGCCACATTTTTTTGGGGGGGGCTTCAGTAGGAGTGGGACTTCTTGTCCCACTTCCTCCTTCCGCCCAGGAACCGCTTAGGCGGCCCCTCCCTGTAAGTGATCACCTGGGACACATGACAGGTCCCAGACGATCGCCTGTCCACTTAGGGAGCGCAGCACCACTCGCGCATGCGCAGTGAGTGCCCGGCCATGAAGCTGAAAGCTGTCACAACCGGGTGCCCACAGTTAGAATGGAGGCGCCGGCGGAGAGGGGGGACAAGCTAAGCTCTGGGTGGCCGCGTCGCTGGACAGTGGAACAGGCAAGTGTCTGTTTATTAAAAGCCAGCAGCTACACTTTTTGTAGCTGCTGACTTTTAACAAACATAAAAAAGGCTGGACCTCCCCTTTAATAACATTGTCCATGCTAGTAGATAACTAGAAACATTGTAACTCTTACTTCTTAGATCAAAAAGGGATAAACTTCTGTATGTAGATACAGAAAGTTTTAACCACTTAAAGTCTAAACCTTTTTATGACACTTGTTTCTTACAAAGTTAAAATCAGTGGGCCAGATCCACGAAGAAGTTACGCCGGTGTATCTATTGATACGCCGCGTAACTTCTAGGATGCTTCGGCGTATCTTTGTTTTGTATCCACAAAACAAGATACGCCTGAAGCAGGGCTAGATCTGACTGACGTACGTCTTCGTACGCTGTCGGGTCTAAGGTGCATATTTACCCTGGCCGCTAGGTGGCGCTTCCGTTGATTTCCGCGTTGAGTATGCAAATTAGCTAGATACGTCAATCCACAAACGTACGTCCGCCAGGCTAATTTTTTTACGTAGTTTACGTAAGGCTTTTTTCGGCATAACGTTACCCCTGCTCTATGAGGCGTACGCAATGTTAAGTATGGACGTCGGGCCAGCGTCCAATTTTCCGTTGTTTACGCAAAACGTTCGCGAATATTTGCGTAAATTACCTTCACGTCTTCTAAGCATTGAGTGGGCGTAATTTAATTTGAAAATTCGACGTGATACTGAGCATGCGCCGTACGAAAAAAGCGTCATTTAAGTGGGGTCAAGCTTATTTTACATAAAACACGCCCCCCTATTCCTCATTTGATTTAGGCGCGCTTACGCCTGGAGATTTACGCTACGCAGCCGTAACTTTAGAGGCAAGTGCTTTGTGAATACAGCACTTGCCTCTCAAAGTAGCGGCGGCCTGGCGTAACTACGATACGCTACGCCTGCCTAAAATTACGCCGCGCTACGTGGATCTGGCCCAGTATTTTTTGCAAGAAAATTACTTGGAAGCCCCAAACATTATATGTATTTTTTTAGCAGAGACCCTAGAGAATAAAATGGCGATTGTTGCAAAATTTTGTGTCACACTTTATTTGAACAGTGGTCTTTCAAACGCAATTTTTTGGGGGGAAAAATTCACTTCAATGAATAATAAAATAAAAAAAATAAAAAAACGAAACAGTAAAGTTATCCCAATTTTTTTGTTTAATGTGAAAGATGTTACACCGCGAGAATCGTGATCCATCTTCTAAGCAAAAAAAAATAGTGATTCTCATTTTAGACAGAATCGTGCAGCTCTAGTAAATATCACCATGTATATCTAAAACTTCCACAGAATTTTACAAAAAATACAAACCCCATCTGTGGAAATGTTATATTTACGTGCGTAGCAGAACAGAAATTTGCTGAAATAGAGAAAAAGACGAGTAGAATTGCAGTATTACTGACTGATTTCACTTATTGCTTGGAGTAGCCCCCAACCAGCTGAAGCCACCTTAGAATTTCCCTGGAGTGATCTGCAACCAAACACCATCAGTGACATCAGATGTTCCGCGGCACACAGCTGGAACACGGGGACAGGACTCCGCTTGAGGCCCGGTAAACAGAACATCATGTACGGACTTGTACATTTCTCTTATCTCTCTAAGGTCCGCCAGCTTAGGTCATAAACTGGATTGCTATGAATTTTACTCTTCAGCATTCCAAACCTGGAATTTAAACATTTGATTGCTTCAAAACACAGACGGGTTCTGACATAGCATGATGTGACTACAGCAACATTTTCATAAGCTCTGTGCCATTAACAATATAGCAAAAAGCAACAGTCCAGGGTGGCGATTTCCCCCCATGGCTGCGGCACTGTCTTATCTCTGCGCCCTTTTACAAATGTCTTTCTTAATCTTATGACACTTTAGTCACTTCTCCGTAAACAGATCTTTGTGGTTTGATGGAGCAACTGAAACAGACAAGCAACAGCCACACATATCCGTTTCCAGCCTTATCTTAGTGACTTCCTATAGTTGAAGAACCAAGTAGGCTCCTCAGCCTTAGACACGGGAAGGTGATCATCTCCCAGATCTACTAATATAGGGAAAAGGCCATAGACACGGGAAGGTGATCATCTCCCAGATCTACTAATATAGGGAAAAGGCCATATACACGGGGAGGTGATCATCTCCTAGATCTAACAGTATAGGCAAAAGGCCATAGACACAAGGCGGTGATCATCTCCCAATATAGGGAAAAGGCCATAGACAAAGGGAGGTGATCATCTCCTAGATCTACCAATGGGAAAAGGCCATGGACACATGGAGGTGATCATCCCCTAGATCTCCCAATATAGGGAAATGGCCAAAGACACAGGAAAGTGATCATCTCCTAGACCTACCAATGGGAAAAGGCCATAGACACATGGAGGTGATCATCCCATAGATCTACCAATATAGGCAAAAGGCAATAGACACACAGAGGTGATCATCTCCCAGATCCACCAACATAGGGGAAAAGGCCATAGACACATGGAGGTGATCATCTCCTAGATCTACCAATATAGGGAAAAGGCCATAGACACACAGAGGTGATCATCTCCCAGATCCACCAACATAGGGGAAAAGACCATAGACACAAGGAGGTGATCATCTCCCAATATAGGGAAAAGGCCATAGACACAGGGAGGTGATCATCTCCTAGATCAGGGGTGCCCAACCTGCGGCGCATGGGCTGCAGGCAGCCCAAGGCGGTTATGAATGCAGCCCAACACAAACATGTAAACTTACCCAAAAATGCAGATTTTTGGGAGGAATTTGTAAAAATGTTTCACTTAGTGAACATATGCAGCTGAAAAAGTATTTGACAGCATATATTTACTAGACTTTTATAGGTTTTATCTTCCCAAAGAAAAATCCCCCACTCTTCACAATCACGCCTTATTCAGGTCATCAGTTTTGCGGCAGCACCTATATTTGTGAGGACCTTGTTTCAGGCATGAAGAACACAAAAGGGCAAAATTAGGACCAAACTATCTGATGAGCACCCTGAGAATTCATTGAGAATAGATACTACACCCATCCAACCAACCAGATGTTAATTTATCAAAAATAGTGTCAAATATTGCACAACGTTGCCCTTTTTCTTTTGTAACGTTTATATTATATCAGTGATATATTTCTTTTGTCCGACTATTTCTGCTCATCATCTATCCTTATTGTTTGTGTATTTTATGTGTGACCCAAAACAATTCCTCTTCTTCCGATGTGGCCCAAGAAGATCAAAAGGTTGGACATCCCTCTCCCAGATCTCCCAATATAGGGGAAAGACCATAGACACAAGGAGGCGATCATCTCCCAATATAGGGGAAAGACCATAGACACAAGGAGGCGATCATCTCCCAATATAGGGAAAAGACCATAGACACAAGGAGGTGATCATCTCCCAGATCTACCAATATAGGGAAAAGACCATAGACACAAGTAGGCGATCATCTCCCAATATAGGGGAAAGACCATAGACACAAGGAGGCGATCATCTCCCAATATAGGGGAAAGACCATAGACACAAGGAGGTGATCATCTCCCAGATCTACCAATATAGGGAAAAGACCATAGAGACAAGGAGGTGATCATCTCCGAGATCTCCCAATATAGGGAAAAGACCATAGAGACAAGGAGATGATCATCTCCCAATATAGGTAAAAGACCATAGAGACAAGGAGGCGATGATCTCCCAGATCTACTAATATAGGGAAAAGACCATAGAAACAAGAAGGTGATGATCTCCCAATATAGGGAAACGACCATAGACATAAGGAGGTGATCATCTCCCAATATAGGGAAAAAACCATAGAGACGAGGTGCTGATCTCCCAGATATACCAATATAGGGAAACGACCATAGAGACAAGGAGGTGATGATCTCCCAGATCTACCAATATAGGGAAACAACCATATCTATGGTCACTTTGCAGACACCTCAGCTGACTTACTGTCCCTGCACATAACCGTCAGTTATTTTTAGTTGCCTTTGTCAAAAAGGAAGTGAGAGGACATCTTCCCAAAGTGAAGGGAATTCTCATCTTAGAAGGGCGTTACCAGAACATTTGTCCCCATGGGAAGATTTTTCCTTGCCTCTTGCAGTCCCCAGGACAGGAAGAGGGATGACAGATCCCAATTGGGGACATAGACTGCAAAAAAAAAAAAAAGGGAGGCGGCAGAGGGCTTGACCTGTCCCCACGCCGTCCAAATTTTTAAACATGCTTGTAATAAATAATGAAAGACTCCTCCCTGCCAATACAAGTCTTGGTCAGATCCTTGCATGCCTCTTAACCCCTATGGAGCCCCAAAACATGGGACTGTAAATTCACATATTAGAAAACACACCACTTTTGGAGCTTCCAGGACCGATAGAAAAAAAACAAATGGGGGTACACCTTAAGGCAGGAAGCTCACTATATTGCCCAATCAACAGCTTACCAAATAGAGGGAGAATTTACAAATAAGTATATGCAATACAATCTTATGTGGAACAGCAATCAAATAACGTCTTATATTTGAAAAAAAATATATAAAAAAATATTGCGTGCGTGTGTAATATATACACACACACTTTCACCCGTCATTTACATTAAAGAATTAAAAAAAGTGTTCTCTGAAGTTATACAAATAATCTCCCCTTTACACAAAAGCCATTTCCCAACAAGCTGAGACGTGGGAAATATTTGAAGTGCCTCCACTATCTTTACATTCCACTATTGAAGGGAATCGCTATGCTGGTGCATGGGAAGACAGTACAAGATGATGCTGGTCTATTACAAGTATTGCTACATTTTACTTATCAGCCAAGACAACTTCCCAAGACTGGCATTTCAGAGAGATTCCATCTTCCTGTGTCTCTGGGACAGGATGTGCAGAGACTGTTGGAATCTATCTTTATCTATGGAGGATGAAACGGGGGGGGGGGCGGGCGGCAGTGGTGGTCATGCCAACCCCTAGGTGGTCGCAGATCCAAGAATCCAGGGGGAACCCAAGTAAAAATCACATTTTATCTATGAAGATCATTTTGACCCCTTTAAAGGCCAAGTTCACCTTTCTGAACAGGCCACACCTGTATTTAGAGTGTAACATGCAATATGTTCAGAATGTACCCCCTCCCCTCGCCCACCTGTGACAGTGGGCGATCTTCCTGCACCCGCTGTCACAAATTGAAAACTGCGTGGCCATATGGGGGCTCCACTCACACGGCCTCATCATTCATTTAGTTTCCTCCTGTGAGTGAATAGAATACAAGTAGCATCAGTCATTGCAGCTGATGGCTTGTTGTTCACAATGAACTGTGAAGGCGCTGGCGAGCACTCTTTGGGCTATATTCAGCAAGAATTTACGCTGGCGTATCTATAGATACGGCGCGTAAATTCAAAGCTGCGCCGGCGTATCTTCTTTCTGTATTCAGAAAGCAAGATACGCCGAAATTAGGCTAAGATCCGACTGGCGTAAGTCTCTTACGCCGTTGTATCCTAGGGTGCATATTTACGCTGGCCGCTAGGTGGCGCTTCCATCATTTTCGGCGTAGAATATGCAAATGACCTAGATACGCCGATTCACAAACGTACGTGCGCCCGGCAGAATTTGTTACGTCGTTTGCGTAAGGCTTTTTCCGGCATAACGTTGCTCCTGCTTCTATTAAGGGCGTACGCAATGTTAAGTATGGACGTCGTTCCCGCGTCGAATTTTGAATTTTTTTACGTCGTTTGCGTAAGTCGTTGGACGTAATTTACGTTCACGTCGAAAGCAATGACGATTTGCGGCGGAATTTCGAGCATGTGCACTGGGATTCTTTCACGAACGGCACATGCGCCGTTCGTAAAAAAACTAAAATACGCGGGGGTCAACAATAATTTGAATAAAACACGCCCACATCATCCCCATTTGAATTAGACGGGCTTACGCCGGCCCACATACGTTACGCCGCCGTAACTTAGGGCGCAAGTTCTTTATGAATACGGAACTTGCGCCCTAATTTACGGCGGCGTAACGTAAAAAAATACACATTTATTCTTCTTTTCTTCAAAAGGTAAATGCATCTTTTAAAATCTGACATAACTGTATATCTGTACTTCTTGGTTTATTAAAAAAAAAAAAAAGAAAGAATCTTTTGCCTTTCATTTCTAATTTTCATTGATTAGGTCGTTTCATTAGGTGATCATTTACAATCACTTTAGGGCCAAGACTGCAAGTCAACCACCTATTTTTGCACAAGGTCAAAGGAAGGACAGTATTTGCATCCAACAACCACAAATATAGAATTTTTTTTATAAAATAATTTAGATTATACTCCAGATGTTTTGTTTTCTGATGCATTATGTCAGCTGTCCCTGCACCAAGATGGGCTAAATAAATATTGTTCATATAATGTTTTACTAGTCATCAGGAAGGAGATACTTTGGCTTCTTCTAGAATCTAGATCTTTAATTTAAAGTGGAGGTTCACCCAAAAAACAAGTATCTAACATTACATTCAGTATACCTCAAACAAGTATGCCGTTTTTTTTTGGGGGGGGGTGTACATACAGTATTATCGGTATTTTCCTGCCGGCTTCCGGGTACTCGCTCCCGCAGGAGTAGGCGTTCCTGTGCAGTGCCGCAATGTCATCTGGGACTTCGCCCATATGATTGATGTGCCTGAGAAAAACTCCCCCCCCCAACAGATAAGGCGCGTCACGACTTTCCGAAAGTAGCCAAACCGCGTCGGCTCTATACGGCGCCTGCGCAGTCAGCTCTACACGGCTCCTAGTCGGTGCGCAGGCGCCGTATAGAGCCGACTCGCGGTTTGGCTACTTTCGGAAAGTCGTGACGCGCCTTATCCGCCGGGGGGAGTTTTTCTCAGGCACATCAATCATATGGGCGAAGTCCCAGATGACATTGCGGCACTGCACAGAAACGCCCACTCCCGCGGGAGCGAGTACCCGGAAGCCGCAGGGAACATTACAGCTTTCAATTCAATAGCTGTGTGTTCCCCGCAGCGCGCGTCTTATACAGCCCCTGCAATCGGGGGGGGGGGGGGTGAGGGGACTCTGGCTGCAATGTGGGTGAGGGGAGTCTGGCTGCAATGTGGGTGAGGGGAGTCTGGCTGCAATGTGGGGACATTTTGCTGCATTGGTAGACATGGGCAGGCTGCATTTTTGGGCACGGATTAAGTTGTTGTTAATATTTATTACTTAATTCTACATAAAACATTTAAGTGCAATTTCATGAGATTTATGAGGGCGTGTCTAGGGGCGGGGCATGGTAGGGGTTGGGCGGGGAAACTGGTGGCGAGTATGCCTTGAGGCCTGGCTAGTAGCTCAGGACTTGAAATTTTGAGCCCTGGTAATGTTATATACTTGTTTTTTGGGTGAACCTCCGCTTTAATAAACGTATTCAGTCATTTTCAAACATCACTTCCTACTTTGAGCTTGTGTTGGATGCAAGCACTGACCCCATTAATAGGAGTGCAGCGTTTATGTAATTCTACTCCATTTGTGTACAGCATACATGATGTCATAGTACCTCTAGATCAGGGTCGGCAGCCTCAGTACTCCAGCTGTTGTAGAACTATGAGTCGCATGAGGCACTGCAAACCAACAGTCACCGGCATGATGGATTTGTTGCTTTGCCGCAAATAAAGTGTGCGCTTGCCTACCACTGATCAATATTGTGAATAGAGCGGCCTGTGACTTTTGCCTTTGTTGAACTGTCTTACTTAGCCAGTGCCTTCAAAGCATAAGTAAACCCTAACAATCAACTTATTTGCGCCATTTTAAATATACCATCAACCCCTTCCGTGTAAATCCTTTACTTAATAAATCATTATTGATATATACACCTCAATCATCGTAAGAGTGTTGTCATAACTGTCCAATAAGTGTAAAAACACTTGCTGATCCTATCAGAAATTCAGCTCATTCCGGTGTTATCTCAAGGAATGTAATCAGTACTTCCCAGCACTATTAATAGTTATTTAATTAGTTGTGGCAACAAAAATTACATTGGGGGAGATTCAGGTGTTTAGCAATTGGGCAGGGCTGACACCATTTAGTCCAGTAAAATGCTGTTAGTCTATAAAAGTAATGGCGAACCATGGCACCCCAGATGTTTTGGAACTACATTTCCCATGATGCTCGTGAACTCTGCAGTGATGTTGGGCATTGGATGCTCATAAGAAAAATATAAATTGCGCTACCTCAACCACCCTTCTTGACAAACACAAAAGTGAGCAAGTGGGTAATCTCTAGTGATACGTGTTAAAGGCTGGCTGCTATATCAAAAAAGTGACCTATAATGGCCGCTAGGGTGCAACATGCAGCCACCTCAAAATCCCTCAGCAATCATAGTGATGGTGATTAAAAAGAAAAAACAAACAAACAAAAACAAAAAACAAATGACACTTGGATCAAAAACCATCAACTAAATATGAATTTTGGCTCTGAATGAGTTAATAAACAGTCCGAAATGTTGACAGTAGAGAGTCCATAAATAGCAGGTAAGATGTCAAACACCCGTGCATCTGTGACACATTACAGATTGGTTGTAAACGTGTCCAAAAGAAAAAAGTGACACGTCCTCCACCAGACTTATAGATTGGCTTCTTGCCAAATTCCCACGATCCCTTATGACAGGAGATCAGAAACCGCATATAATAGGTCCCAATCTCGCAGTTTCAGATATGTAGTCCTGATGGATCTCGTTTCCCAAGAAATTTCAGCAGTATTAATGCCCACCATGTAAGAAACAGTGACAGCTCCACATACTGCATTAAATGTGTAGAAATGTATTTAAAAAGTTAAAATTGCACTTACAGTTATGCAGTTTAAAATTCGCCTTGAATCTAATGTGCCGGCCGGTACACAAAACTCTCAGGCACCCGTCCACTGGGGGAATGTTAGGAGCTTCTTGGGTGACGACAGTTCCCCCAGTGGACGGGTGCCTAATTGTGCTACACTTATTAGGTATCACCAAACAAGCTAGAATGGAAGTAATAAATCTAGGGCCTCACCCTCTAGGGCCTCACCTCACCAAGTCTGACTCTAAATTGATGACCTGTAAAAGTTTTCAAGGCATCACCCAAGGACAATTTTGGGTATCAGTTTATCATTGTTTCACAGGCACACACAATTTTAATCTTTTTTTTTTTTTATGGGGTGGGGCAGCATGGTGACAAAGTGGTTGGCACTTCCGCCTAGCAGCACCAAGGTCGTCGGTTCAAATCCCAACCATGGTACTACCTGCCTGGAGTTTGCACGTTCTCCCTGTGCCTGGTTGGGGTTTCTCCAAGTACTTTGGTTTCCTCCCACATTCCAAAGACATGCTGGTAGGTGAATTGGCTCCTGTCTAAATTGGTCCTAGTATGTGAGCTCGGGATCGTAGATGGTAAGCTCCTTGAGGGCAGAGACTGATGTGCATGTACAATAAAAAAAATAATAGGGAGCACTAGGGTAAAAGGTTATCTCTCCTTACAGTCTTCAATACGAGTCCAACGTGTAATTATAACAAGTGGCAAAGTTATGGGATATGGACACACTAGGATAAAAGCCCAAAACACAGGGATGTAGCCAGGTACTTGGACAACTGTCCCGATGTCAATGTACAATATATATGCAAAGCGCTGCGTAAACTGACAGGGTTATGTAAGTTACTGTAATAAATAAATCATAAGGCTTCACGTTTGACATTTATCCGCTGCAACCTTTTATTTTTTTAATATATATATTTTTTCTACTTAAAGTGGAGTTCCACCCAAAAATAGAACTTCCACTTTTCGGAATCCTTCCCCCCTCCGGTGTCACATTTGGCACCTTTCAGAGGGGAGGAGAGAGCAGATACCTGTGTAATCCAGACATTTGATCCCACTTTCGGGCACAAACAGGTCCTAGAAAACAGCAGGGACCAGTGGGATTGCGCAGCCCGACCCGCGCACAGTAGGGAACCAGGAAGTGAAGCCGCAAGGCTTCACTTCCTGATTCCCTTACCGAAGATGGCGGCGCCTCCACCTGGAAGACAGGCTTCGGGTGCCGACATTGCGTTTGCCCAGGACAGGCAAGTGTCCTAATATTAAAAGTCAGCAGCTGCTGTATTTGTAGCTGCTGACCTATTTTTATTTATTTTTTCGGTGGAACTCTGCTTTAAAAAAACTGGGTTTGATAAACCGTTGTACCAATATCTTGCAACCAAAAAAATAAAATTTCAACTACCACTATTTTATTGTCAAGGCTTTTTTTTTTTTTTTTTCCCTTTACCTAATCTTTAGACCCAAAAATGTGTGCAAAAAAATAAAATTAAAAATATCATAAATAGCTCTGGCAGCAAAATGGTTACAGGGATAATGTTTGTATTCTTTTTTGCTCTCATATCCATGTTCGTCTGTAGCTAAACACTACAGTACATACGTGGGGCCATTTTCAACCAGCCGTCTAGCCCAGGGATCTTCAAACTACGGCCCTCCATTTGTTCAAGAACTACAATTCCCATCATGCCTAGTCATGTCTGTGAATGTCAGAGTTTTATAATGCCTCATGGGATGTGTAGTTCCGCAACAGCTGGAGGGCCGTAGTTTGAGGATCCCTGGTCTAGCCCATGTGAATCTAGTCATGGGGGTTTTGGCCCCTTTCACACGGGGCAAATCAGTAATGATCCGCCCCGTGAACCTCCGCTTGCTCAGCGGGGATCGCTCCGTTGATCCCCGCTGAGCCGTCGGATGACAGGGCGGTCCCCGCACACTGTGCAGGGACCTCCCTGTCTTTTCTCTGCTCTCCCCTATGGGGGGGGGGGGAATCGGATAAACACGGACCATCTGTCCATGTTCATCCGATCCGCCAGTCCGCCATCCGCCAGGTTTTTCCTCAGTCACACTTTGGCGGATCGGAGCGGGTCGGATATCAGCGGGCATGTCACCGCTGACATCCGTGGCTCCATAGAGGAGCACGGAGCGCCCGTTCAGGTCCGCCTAAAAAAAAAAAAAACTGGCAGGCGGACCTGAACGGGCCGCCCGTGTGAAAGAGCCCTTAGGTGTGCCTTGTCTACCCCAGTCTAATTCTATAGGAGACTGAATAATGCTGAGGCTGAATGCTGTACCTGGACCGGATGCTGCACCTGTGCCTGCCCGGCCGGCACACCGAAACACCACGATTGGATGAACACTGGCTAAACACGCCAAGACTGGATTCACACCTATGCAGTTTTAGTGCTTTTTGCAGATTTGTACTACAGTCCATTTAACATGGTTTCCTATGGAACACGTTTCTGTAGAGCAAAATGCACTAAAACTGCCGTTAGGTGTGAATCCAGCCTAAAAGGAACGCCGGGGGAGGATGCATTTCAGAAAACACCAGAAGCTGTTCTCTCTTCACCCCGGGCATCAGGCGAGCATAGCGGCAGAGGACAGCTGAGGAGACACAAATATGCAACCAGCTGACTTCCTGTACCAGTAATGCCAAATATGAAAAATGACTAAACCGTTATCTCGCTGCAGCACACAGCAATACACTGCAGTCTCTGTGCTTCTACATACAAAGCTCTGCGGGTAACAAGAGGCTCTTTATTTTATGTAGAGTGGTCCCAAACTGGAAGCAATCATTTCTCACATTGCAAAAAAAAAAAAAAAACGCACTGTTGACCATTCGCCATGTTCAGCTATAGGAAACAAACAACACACACACACACACACACACACACACACACTGATGCTTTTGTAACTGCGGTTTGACCGGAGGTTGTATGAAGACACCGGCTCTAAAAGCATTCACATCATTATCTGTTACATAATTACAAGCAGCAGGAGATTCCCCCGGCATGGAGATGCCTCTCTGTACACAGCCACAGGAGTGTGTCAATAAATCATAGACTTGGCAGCTCTGCAGAGAAGCAATATTCTACTGGCGGCCATGTGTGCGCATCCCATACCGGGGAGGTGGGGGTGGGGGGCGCGAGGACTGGCACTCACCTTGACACTGGAATCCCTGCTTCCCGAAGCCCCTGCAAGAGAACAGAAAAGAGCGAGCGTCACTTCACTGACCACAACACGATGCTTCTTAAAGGCAATCAACGGTCTTTTCTTTCATTTTAACATTTCAGATATACACTCACCGGCCACTCTATTTAGGTACACCTGTTCAATTGCTTGGTAACAAAAATTCCTAAATCCGCCCAATCACATGGCAGCAACTCAATTAGGGCTGCAACTAACTTATTTTCATAAACAATATAAAAAGCCGCCAATGGCGCGGCTTTTTATATTGTTTATTTTTCTTGTCATCACACGCTAGCCGCTGCCTATATTTGTAGTGTTGTGTTAGCGCGGTTTTTTAGTGTTTATTTTTAACTTATTTTCATAATCGATTAGTTGGTTTTGATTAATCGGTTAATAACTTTAACCATTTGGTGGTCAAAGACCACAACTTTTTGCGATTCGGCACTGTGTCGCTTTAACTGACAATTGCGCGGTCGTGCGACGTGGCTCCCAAACAAAATTGACATCCTTTTTTTCCCCCCACATATAGAGCTTTCTTTTGATGGTATTTGATCACCTCTGCGGTTTTATAGCCAGATTCACAAAGAGTTATGCCGGCGTATCAGTAGATACGCCGTCGTAACTCGGAATCTAAGCCGTCGTATGTTTAAGTGTATTCTCAAAATGACTAGCCACTAGTCATTTACATAAAACACGCCCCCCCTGTTCCTAATTTGAATTAGGCGCGCTTACGCTGGCCCATTTACGCTACGCCACCGTAACTTAGAAGGCAAGTGCTTTGTGAATACAGCACTTGCCTCTCTGACTTAAGGCGGCGTAGCGTAAATACGATACGCTACGCCGCCTGAAAGTTACGCTGCCCTACCTGAATCCAGCTATTAATTTTTTGCTCTATAAACAAAAAAATGTAAGTGTCCATTTATTAAAAGCCAGCAGCTGCAGTATGTATAGCTGCTGGCTTTTATTTTTTTCCGGACCACCACTTTAACAAGGACCTTCATGGCAGGATCACCAGTTATTAAGCTTCAATGAGATTTTAGTGAATGGGTTTACAATACAGTACTTTAACACCTTCCCTCCACCCATACATAGCAGTACGTAGGTGGGCCTCACTCTGTGCTGCCACAATCATGCATTGCCGATTTGCTCCCAATCTCAAAAGTTATATTTGGCAGTCAGTAGGACAGGCTCCCAATCATCTGATCAGTGTAAAAGCCAATAGCAGCCTTCACATAAATCGGAAAGCTCATGAATCGCCTACCCTGGGTTAAAGCAGGATGGGCTTAAAGCAGACTATCACCCTCCCTACCTTCTCTCTCATTTCCCTCCTCTAACATAAAATGGATAGGGAATTTTCTATTTTTTTGGGAAACACATCACTGGACTTCATGGCTTCTAACCAAGTTAAAAAATTATGTAATGTTACAAGGTACCCTTCTGGGATACCCACGTTACGAAGCACAGGTGTGTCTTCAAAGAGAAGGGGGTGCAAGAACCTGGAAGAGAGAAAATGGCAGCACAGGCAAGTGTGTTATCACAGGAAAGGGGGAGGGGGGGGTGCAACAACCTGGAAGAGACAAGTGCCCCCCCATGACGTCAGAAGATGGCAGCACAAGCAAGTGTGTCATGATAGGAACAGGGGGGGGGTGCAAGAACCTGCAAGAGACAGATGGCCTCCCAATAATGGCAGACGATGATGGCAGCACAGGCAATTGTGTCATCACAGGAAAGGGGGGGTACAAGAACCTGGAAGAGACAGGGCCCCCCCCCCCCCCCCGACGTTAGAAGAAGACGACAGCACAAGCAAGTGTATCATGATAGGAAGGGGGGTGCAAGAACCTGCAAAAGACAGGTGGCCCCCCAATAATGGCAGAAGATGATGGCGGCACAGGCAATTGTGTCATCACAGGAAAGGGGGGGGTACAAGAACCTGGAAGAGACAGGTGACCCTTGTCATTGGCAGAACATGATGGCGGCCCAGGCAGTGTGTCATCACTAGAAAGGAGGGGTACAAGAACATGGAAGAGACAGGTGACCCTTGACATTGGGAGAACATGATGGCGGCACAGACAGTGTGTCATCACAGGAAAGGGGGGGGTGCAAGAACCTGGAAGAGACAGGTGACCCTTGACATTGGCAGAACATGATGGCGGCACGGGCAGTGTGTCATCGCAGGGAGGGTCCAAGAACCTAGAAGAAACAGGCGACTCCCCAATGACAGTAGAAGAAGATGGCGGCACAGACAAGTGCATCTCATCCCGGGGGGTGAGGGAACCTGGAAGAGACAGGTGGCCCAGGATAAAGTCAGTAGATGATGGCCGCACAGGCAAGTGTGTCATCACGGGGAAGGGGAGATGCAAGAACCTGGAAGAGACAGGTGGCCCCCTGATGATGGCAGATAAAGATGGTGGCATAGGCAAGCGTGTCATCATGGGGTTGGAAGAGAATCTGGAGGAGACAGGTGGCCCCAGATGTCAGAAGAGAATGGCGGCAATGGTGTCATCACAAGGAAGGGGTGTGCAAGAGCATGGAAGAGGCAGGTGGCCCCCAGATAACGGCAGAGTAATCACGGGGAGGGGGCTGGAAGAGACAGGTGGCCCCAGATGTCAGAAGAGGTTGGCGGCACAGGAAATGGTGCCATGACAGGAAAGGGGAGTGCAGGAACATGGAAGAGGCAGGTGGCCCCGAAAATGTTAGAAGATGGCGGCAAAGGACTGCGGCAGGTCCCTATAGGATAGTGCTGGATTGCTGGGCATGGGACTATGCTCTGTGTGTGTAATGGGGGGGGGGGGGGGGTTGCAGTGAAGTTCCTCCAAGTACAAACCCCAGAAGGCAGTGTAACATACAGCAATAACGTTTGGCTTTTGCAATGGAGCGAGAAAGATTTATTGTAGCCCCCCTGGCCGGTGAACTTAGACAGCTGCTTATTTAGCTTGCTCATTTACTCGGCCTCCTTACTCATCAGAATATTAATACGGTGCTGTGCCGGAATACAAACAACCCACTGCAGGCAGAAGACCCAAAGAGCATTGTTACTGTGAACACACAAGAGAAGCGAAGGGAAAACCCACAGCAAAGCCGATTGTATCTCAGCAGATGCTTCAAAAATAGCAGCAGTTACAACATGTGGGCGGCAAGACAAGGATCGGGTGTAAAGAAATGTCCAATTCCAAGGGCCTCAAAGACTTGTGAGTAGGTGAAGGCACCGAGAAGAAAACCCTTCTGGAGAGGACGGCACTGAGCAAATCATCCATGTTACCGAGATCTGCAATGCAGAGCCATACTAGCAAGATGTGCCGCTGCATTTTAGAAGTCGTTTTCATTGTTTTTCTACCTGCAGCTTCTATTAACCCCTTTGCTACCAGCCCCTGTACACCTGCTCCTCCCCAGGACACTACAAAAAAAAATGTATTTATTTTTTCGACAGGGTCCTCTTTAGGTGGCATTTATTAACCACTGATTTTCCCCCCCCCCTTAAAAAAGGGGTGTTAAAGGTTTGTTTTTGTTTTTTTTCTAAATAGGTCCCTTTAAGCTAGTGCATTGTTGGTTCACTTCCCTTTTCTTTCGATTTCCCTTCTAAAATGTTTTTTTTTTCCCCCTTTGTCTGAATTTCTCACTTCCTGTTCCTCCTCAGTAAGCTGTTCTGGCTGACTAACCCCCAGCCAGAACGGCTCGGATGATGAGGCAAGTTTACTGAGGAGAAACAGGAAGTGAGTGTCAGACCCAGTTCACACTGGGGCGACTCGTCAGGCGGCTGCCTGACAAGTCGCGTCCCATTGTAGTCAATAGAACCGTTCTAATAGGAGTGACGCAAGTCGCTCCGACTTAGAAAAAGGTTCTTGTATGACTTCGGGGGCGACTCGGGGCGATTTGCATTGACTTCTATACAGAAGTCATTTTGCAAGTCGCCTTAGAAGTCGTCTTCAGGTCGCCTGGCCCAGTCGCCCCCGAAGTCGTGCCGCCCCAGTGTGAACCGGCTCTCATGGACCTTGGAATGCGAAAGTGTTCCTCCTTGAAATCTGTTACACAGTGGGGGGGGGTCTTCTGCTCTGTCTTAAGGCTCCATTGTTCCGTGTCTGGCTATTGTGTACATTGATTGCCCCCTGGAGCTTCTGTCTCATTGCACATAGCAGTCCTTCTATTCAAGCTAATCGGACCAATCCCTGCTGACTCATTTTCAAGTCCTCATTTGCATGGCTAGGAGGACCTGAAGGAGAACTACATGTACTTTACAATTGACCAATAGGAAAGCGGTTGTTGGGGGCAGGATGTTCCAAATTCTGTATAAAAGTGTGTTGTGTGCTTCCAATAAAGGTCTTCCTGTTTGAACTTGCATACAGCCTGCCTGGTGTTTTGTTCTAATGGAAACCGAACGGCACATAGCTGGAGTTCGGATCCCGGAGCCTTGGATGACCGAACCATCAGACGTTGCAATCTGCAATGTGATCCAATAGTAGCAGAGGAGTGTCGGGCGAGCAGAACCGAGCGAGCAAGGGTCTCGTTACAATGAGAAATTCAGACAAAGAAAAAAAAAAAACATTTAGAAGGGAAATGGAAGGAAAAGGTAAGTGAACCCAACAATGCACTTGCTTAAAGGAACCTATTTAGAAAATACAAAACAAACCTTTACAACCCCCCTTTAACTATACAGATGAATGGCAACTAAAATGTTGGGATTGCTTAAAATGTATCTTTTATTTCTTTACCAAAGAAAAAAAAATGTATACACACACACACACACACACACACACACACACACACACACACACACACACACACACACACAGGATATAAAAAGTCTACACACTCCTGTTAAAATGTCAGTTTTCTGTGATGTAAAAAAAAAAAAAAAAAAAAAAAAGAAGAAAAGATATTTTCCACCTTCAACACGGGCGGTCCGCCCGACGGACACGGCTTTGCTCAGCGGTGGATCGATCCGCTGATCCCCACTGAGCAGGCAGATGACAGGTCTGTCTCCGCTCACCTGTCAGAGCGATTTCAGGGAATGCCAGTCTATAGAGCTGAATTTGCATCGCACACAGATCAAACCCGCACAGGAACCTTTTTTCCTGCAGCTTATATTCGCAACGCATTGATGTGAATGGCACGAATGTTAAACTATGTAATTTAAATGACTTGCGAATTTGAGAAATCGCAATGGCTCAAATTTGCAATAGAATTCGCAGCAGTGTGAACCTAGCCTTACTGTGCACACCCTCTTATAACTGGGGATGTAGTTGTGTTCAGAATTAAGCAATCACATTTAAACTCATGTTAAACAAAAGTCATTACATATCTGCCATGATTAAGGCCGGGTTCACACCTATGCGAATTGAGTGCAGCTTAAACCGCATCCAATTCGCAGAACATTTCAAAATACATTGTTTTTAATGAGGCTGGTTCACATATGTGCGATGCATTCGCACTGCCGCAAAACTGTGTGCGTATTTTAGGCATTGCGGTGCGGCTCAGGTGCGAATTCAGGCCCATTATCTTCTACGCACCTGATTCGCAGATGTGTTCATTTCTCTTCAGTATTTCTCTCATTCAGCTCAATACACTCCCCCCCCCCCCCCCTCTCCCAGGTCTCCAAATTCGCAGCTAATCTGCAGCTAAAACGCAATGGATCTGCTGAACACTTCTCTTATCTCTCTGCAGAGATAAGAGAGCTGAAATTCGCACCGCACAAGTGTGATTCCGGCCTTAAAGTGTCTCTGATTAACCCAAAATAAAAAGTTCAGCTGTTCTAGTAGGTCTTTCCTGGCATTTTCTTAGTCAAATCCTTCAATGAATAAAAAAAAAAAAAAAAAAACGTTACTATGTGAAAGATGTTACGCCGCGAGAATCGTGATCTTCTAAGCAAAAAAATCGTGATTCGGATTTTTGCCAGAATCGTGCAGCTCCACACCGCATGGATCTAAAACATGCATTGCAGTGATGAGTTGGTCAAAGAGCAGGTCAGGTAAATCCCCATAGGAAGTGAAGGGACAGTGCAATACATGTTAAAACATCCCCAAAAGCAGGCATGGGTAGCCCGGGTTCACACATAGTCTATTCTGACATTCAATGAGCGAGGAGGGAGAAGAGCAGAAAACTGTGACGTATGCCTCATACACACGACCGGTTTTCCCAACAGGAAAACTGCCATGTTTGCATTTGGTCGTGAAAACCGACCGTGTGTATGCTCCATAGCAGTTTTCCCGACAGGAAAACCGTGAGCAAAAAAAAAAAAATTAGAACTTGGAAAAATAACTTGAACAATAAAATGAAACGAAAAAAAAAATGGAAAGAACCCGTATCCCAACGTATTTGCGCACAAAAGTGAGCATATGTGTCGGTCTTGCATGCATATCCCCTTGGCGCCGGGCATATGCAAACATATGCCAGTTTTCCTATGGGAAACACTGTGAGGGAGCATACACACGGCCAGTTTTCCTGACCAAAGCCGTCATGGAAGTTTTCCTGTTGGGAAAACCGGCCGTGTGTACATGGAAGAAAGCAACCGAGCAGTTTCTCAGTTTTCCTGGCGGACTTTTGACCGACGGGAAAACCGATCGCGTGTACGAGGCATTACAGTCTACAGCTCTCTGCTCACGGAGCTCAAAAATCTGAGCGTTCGGCGGCGTTCGATTGCATGGTTCTCAGTGAAGAGGCACCGGGTGAACGATGCTGCATCCACCTAGGTAAGTGTTAATCAAGGGGGGGGGGGGGATTCCTTTACTTCTCTTTTAAAGTCTCAGCAATTTTAAAAATGTGCCTGCAATACTTTGGTCCGTCTTAGGTCTACTGAGTGTAAAGTCACGCCAAAAGTCGCATCAAAGTTGCCATCGAATGCCATCCATAGCCTCACATAATGTAGGTCATTCGGCACCGCTGCCTACATATTGTTTACACCCTTCCTCAGCCCTGAAGGGGTCATGTACTAGACAATGACACTACAGGGGCATTCTGCTGCCAACGGATGACTCTCAGGGCTGAGGGGGAGCCAAGATGTAGACAAACAATGTGTAGACGGCGGCAGTGAAGGTCATTGTACGTCCGTGCCCCTGCCAAGTGAACGATTCACTCAGAGCCGGAGGGGATGTAAACACAAACATGGTGAAGGCAGCAGCGGTGGTGCAGGTATAGAATGGCCACAGCCTTCAGTCACTCTGAATAAACGAAAGTCGTTGCCATTCTATGCCTGTGCCGCCGCCTACACATTGTGTTTACATCGCCCCCTGACCCTGAATTCAATAGGAAGTGGTGCATATGGACGTGTCCACTAAGGGCCCGGGTTACATTGCCGGCACACTTAACCAGAGCGGATAAGTGTGTGGGCAGCTGTCCATTTTGGTAAGCCAGCAGCAGTGCGCGGTGTGGTGCACGTTTAACCACTTCCCGCCCGGTCAATGGACAATTGACGTCCGGGAAGTGGTTGTGAAATCCTGACTGGACGTCTATTGACGTCCTGCCATCAGTCTGACACCCTACATCTCCGATCCCGGTAAAGAGCCTCCGGCAGAGGCTCTTTACCATGTGATCAGCCGTGTCTGATCACGATGTAAACAGAAAGAGCCGTTGATGGTTCTTCCTTACTCGCGTCTGACAGACACGAGCCGATCGGCAGCTCTCCTGACAGGGGGGGGTTCTCGCTGATTGGTTATTAGCGCAGACCCCCCTCGGATGCCCACATTGGACCACCAGGGAAGCCCACACTGGACCACCAGGGAAGGGCAGAAAAAAAGAGAATAGATGCCAATCAGTGCCCACAAATGGGCTCTGACTGGCAACATGGGCACAAGGGATGCCCAGCAATGCCATCAGTGCCACCCCTCAGTGCCCAGTGCCACCCATGAGTGCCACCCATGAGTGCCCATCAGTGCCACCCATGAGTGCCCATCAGTGTCACCCATGAGTGCCCATCAGTGCCGCCTCACCGGTGCCCGTAATCAAAGTAGAAAACATACTTATTTACAAAAAATAAATAAAAAATTCGGTCTTTTTTTTAGCTGTTGAGCAAAAAAAAACAGAGGTGATCAAATACCACCAAAAGAAAGCTCTATTTGTGGGAACAAAATGATAAAAAAATTGTTTGGGTACAGTGTAGCATGACCGCGCAATTTTCATTCAAAATGCGACAGCGCTGAAAGCTGAAAATTGGCTTGGGCAGGAAGGTGCGTAAGTGCCTGGTATGGAAGTGGTTAACCGCATCACACAGCTTCTTTTTTTTTTTTTTTAACGCTTTATGTGTCGTACACGAAGTGACACTTCATTAATGTCACCATACAGCGCCACGGTGCATTGAGCTGCTGCAAGCAACACGTGGCAACTACCTGTGTACTGTGATAAAATTCATCGCGTTTGTATTTTAATCGCAGCTCTGGGCTGCACTGCAGTGTGAACGAGCATGTAGAACACAGTGGCGGAAAAATGCCAGTCGCCGCACTGTGTGTGAACAGGCACTTCAACATTTATTCAAATGCTTACATAAAATACGGCCAATCGGGCTGCAGGTGAAGATTTTTCTTCTAAGCCAAATGCTACAAACCAAAGCGCAGTTGTGGGATGAAATCTCATAAAATTGTAGGCGATGTGATCTGCGCACCCCGCGTCCTAAGGCTTCCTTCACACCTGGGTGTTTTTAATCGATTTCTAAATGATTTTAAACGCTCTGCTAAAAAAAAAAATTACAAATCACACAACACGAATTTCAGATGCTTATACATTTTAATGGCATCTAAAAACGCGGTGCGGTTCTGCCGCCATAAATCGAGCTGCAAGCGAAGCAAACCGCATTGCGCAAAGCTCGGCGCCCGAAAGAAGCTCCTGATCCTTTTAGGCAACGAGCTTCACGCAATACGATTTGCCGCAGATGCAGCGCGATTCATCGTGCGATAATCGAGGTAGAAATTGCACCGCAATTTACTGTGCCATCAAAATGAATGGCATCTGAAATTCGCACTGTGCGATTTGTCATTTTAGCAGAGCGTTTTGCAATCGCAGGCAGGATTCGATTCGCCCAGGTAGGATTGCAGCCCAAGGCTAGATTCACTATGTAGGTTGTGTTCTCTCGATCCATTTTGCGGCACGGTTTGCATTTTTTTTTTTCACCTGTTTTTAATACGATTTTGATCAATTTTTTTGATGTGTTAAAGTGATTTTAAAGTCTCATTTGTTTTCCTATTAAAATAACAAACATGTAATACTTACCTGCAGTGGTTTTGCACAGGGAAACCCGGATCCTCCTCTTCTCGGGTCCCTGGCTGGAGCTCCCAACTCCTCCCTTCTGGCGAGTGCCCCCACAGCAAGAAGCTTGCTATGGGGGCACCTGAGCCAAGCTGCAACTCTTTGTGTCCACTCAGACAGAGCCACGCCCTCTCGATTGGCTAACCGAGTTCGATTGACAGTAGCAGGAGCCAATGGCGCCACTGCTGTGTCTCAGCCAATCAGCAAGGGGGAGTCCCAGACGAGAGGCACTCGTGGACATCACTGGCTCAGGTAAGCATTAGACCCCTTTCACACTGGGGCGCTTTTTAGGTATTTTAGCGCTAAAAATAACGCCTGAAAAGCGCCTCTCAAGCCACCCCAGTGTGAAAGCCAAAGTGCTTTCACACTGGGGTGGGGCGTTTGCAGGACAGGAAATAAAAAAAAAAAAAGTCCTGCAAGCAGCTGCTTTTGGGCGGTGCGGGAGCAATGTATACTCCGCTCCCGCACCGCCCTACCCATTGAAGTCAATGGGCAGTGCTGCCGAAGCGACTGCAAAGCGATTGGTGGCGCCGCAACCATTTTTCAGCCGCTAGCAGGGGTTAAAAGTGCCCCTATAACAGCGGTAAAGCGCCACTAAACTAGTGGCGCTTTACCGCTAACACAAGCACCGCCCCAGTGTGAAAGGGATCTTAGGGGGGCTCTGCTACACATATAATGCATCAAGATAAAAAACCTTCTGCCTTTACAACCACTTTAATGTTGTGCTTTTGATGCGATTCCATTGAGGTCTACAAATCCCAAAATGCACGTGTAAAAAAAGTCCCTGCACTCCAAAGCAGCGGTGGGAAACTGCACAGATGTGAATGCGAACGATATGAACTGATATTAAATGGACTGTGGTGCGTTTCTGAAAACGCATAGGTGTGAACCTAACACGGCTGCACCCTTAGTAACGCAGTGACCAGATTTTACCGATTTAGACCAGTACAGAACCAGGAGAGGGTTGCTTTTTTGGTTGCTATAGGTTACCGCGCTGAATGTGACCTAAGGACCCATGGAGCTCAGCGGTCCCATTATTGGAAGTAAAGCCAGGATGCTGCCATCACATTAACAAATAAAACTGCATTTTAATCCAAGTTGGGGGGCCCATCATCCGCGCCGAGCAGCTGGAACCCTGTCACTACGAAGGGCATCTCATTCATACCGCCGCTGTCATTCATTAAAAGACTCTCCCGCTAATCTGGAGGCACAAATGGAATGCCGCGCTTGTAAAAAATCCCTTACTTAAGCCACAATGGCTGCGTTACTAATGCAGTCCGCGCTGGGTCTTTCCAAACGGCGTTCCTTCACATCTCCGGGGCTCTAACCTGTACTGCAACCAGGAGGAGGAGGGGGGGACGGGGATGGGGGGATTGTGTCAGTCAGCAGCACATCCAGCCATGGGTGACAGAGGAATCTTTATTACAGCAGATATTCACAATGCAGGGAAGTTTCCTGTGTGTGTTTGCATCAGAAATTGATGTTATTGCTAAGATGCCAACAGGAAAGCGAGGGTCCCATTAACACCATCATCCCTCGATCATGCCCTCCGGTGTGCCGTGCAACCCTCAGCACTGCACCGGTCCCCCTGCAATGTCAACAGTGACAAGTAACCGCAGTTCTACAACATGGATGACACAACGGGCAAAAAAAAAAAGCCCATCTCTATTAATCGGCTCAACAAACAGGCACCTCGATCGGTCTGCCAGAAAACGTATTGGCTTTGCGAAGACACGAGTAAACACAACAGGAACCGCAGCAAGAAATAACAGCCGGGGAGAAGGTTCACACTTACAACACCGAAAACAACACTGAAACCGGAATACAGAGATGCAAATTAGAAAAGGGAGCAGAGGGGCCCGCAGAAAAGGGAGAGCAGAGGGGCCCGCAGAAAAGGGAGAGCAGAGGGGCCCGCAGAAAAAGAAGGAGGAGAGCAGAGGGGCCCGCAGAAAAAGAAGGAGGAGAGCAGAGGGGCCCGCAGAAAAAAGGAGAGCAGAGGGGCCCGCAGAAAAAAGGAGGAGCAGAGGGGCCCACAGAAAAAAGGAGGAGCAGAGGGGCCCGCAGAAAAAGGAGAGCAGAGGGGCCCGCAGAAAAAGGAGAGCAGAGAAAAGGAGAGCAGAGAAAAGGAGAGCAGAGGGGCCAGCAGAAAAAAGGAGGAGCAGAGGGGCCCGCAGAAAAAAGGAGGAGCAGAGGGGCCCGCAGAAAAAGGAGAGCAGAGAAAAGGAGAGCAGAGAAAAGGAGAGCAGAGGGGCCAGCAGAAAAAGGAGAGCAGAGAAAAGGAGAGCAGAGAAAAGGAGAGCAGAGGGGCCAGCAGAAAAAAGGAGAGCAGAGAAAAGGAGAGCAGAGAAAATGAGAGCAGAGGGGCCAGCAGAAAAAAGGAGAGCAGAGGGGCCCGCAGAAAAAGGAGAGCAGAGAAAAGGAGAGCAGAGGGGCCCGCAGAAAAAGGAGAGCAGAGGGGCCCGCAGAAAAAAGGAGAGCAGAGGGGCCCGCAGAAAAAAGGAGAGCAGAGGGGCCCGCAGAAAAGGGAGAGCAGAGGGGCCCACAGAAAAAGAAGAAAGGAGAGCAGAGGGGCCCGCAGAAAAAAGGAGAGCAGAGAAAAGGAGAGCAGAGGGGTCCGCAGAAAAAGGAGAGCAGAGGGGCCCGCAGAAAAAAAAAAAAAAAGCAGAGGGGCCAGCAGAAAAAAGGAGAGCAGAGAAAAAGGAGAGCAGAGGGGCCAGCAGGAAAAGGAGAGCAGAAAAAGGAGAGCAGAGGGGCCAGCAGAAAAAGGAGAGCAGAGGGGCCAGCAGAAAAAAGGAGAGCAGAGGGGCCAGCAGAAAAAAGGAGAGCAGAGAAAAAGGAGAGCAGAGGGGACAGCAGGAAAAGGAGAGCAGAAAAAGGAGAGCAGAGGGGCCAGCAGAAAAAGGAGAGCAGAGGGGCCAGCAGAAAAAGGAGAGCAGGGGGGCCAGCAGAAAAAGGAGAGCAGAGGGGCCAGCAGAAAAAGGAGAGCAGAGGGGCCAGCAGAAAAAGGAGAGCAGAGAAAAGGAGAGCAGAGGGGCCAACAGGAAAAGGAGAGCAGAGGGGCCCGCAGAAAAAGGAGAGCAGAGGGGCCAGCAGAAAAAGGAGAGCAGAGGGGCCAGCAGAAAAAGGAGAGCAGAGGGGCCAGCAGAAAAAGGAGAGCAGAGGGGCCAGCAGAAAAAGGAGAGCAGAGGGGCCAGCAGAAAAAGGAGAGCAGAGAAAAGGAGAGCAGAGGGGCCAGCAGAAAAAGGAGAGCAGAGGGGCCAGCAGAAAAAGGAGAGCAGAGGGGCCCGCAGAAAAAGGAAGAAAAAGGAGAGCAGAGGGGCCCGCAGAAAAAGGAGAGCAGAGGGGCCCGCAGAAAAAGGAGAGCAGAGAAAAGGAGAGCAGAGGGGCCCGCAGAAAAAGGAGAGCAGAGGGGCCCGCAGAAAAAGGAGAGCAGAGAAAAGGAGAGCAGAGGGGCCCGCAGAAAAAGGAGAGCAGAGAAAAGCAGAGGGGCCCGCAGAAAAAAGCAGAGGGGCCCGCAGAAAAAAGAAAAAAGCAGAGTGGCCTGCAGAAAAGTGACCCACAGGAAAAGGAAGCAGGGGCCCGCAGAAAAGTGGCCCACAGAAAAAGGAAGCAGGGGCCCGCAGCTTGGCACATCACTGCTGGGGTCATTAACTCTGCCAGGGTCAGTCATGTCAATCACCAGGCTTTGCAAAACAAAATGCCAATCAGCAATAATCCATCATTACTCCAACTGCTGCAGAACGACGGTGGCATCTGGTTGCTAAGGGTTACAGCACTTCTGCATCTCATCACTGGGGGCAACTACAAGTCCCAGGAGGCATCACATATTGAGATCTGTCATCTGCCAAGGCTGCCACCCCCCCCAGGCTATAGTGAATTATAAAGCGCGCACTCCCTGCTTATGCAAACCTTTTAGATTTATTTAATAAGGAAAAGTGCAGCAGCCGCAACCACCAAGCCATCAGCAGCCCTCAGCACTCCAACACTACATTTAAAAATAGGCCGGAGCGGATTGGTTGTCACGGGTTACTGCACTTTAAGCACCCGCTTTGCAAAGCACTACTTATGTCCTTGAGTGTCACCGTGGCGCTATAAACACGCACGGCGTCAGTGAAAGTTCCAAGTGAGAGTTTAACCGTGACGTATGATCATGCATCATCTGCTTAATATGCACCACAGCATCCGTGTGCAGATCCCACGTGAAACACAAGTCATTCTCAACAAAGCGCTGAGAAGTTCAGCGAACCACAGCAGCCAATCCGCTTCCATTTGTGAAAGGCAATGGCCAATGATTTTACATAGGAAATTACAGTCGATCGTTTTACTGTCTGGGAGAAAAATACAATCACAAGAGCAAAAAGATGGTTTGGCATGCAATACACATAACAGTCCTATTGATTCATCAATTTCCCTACCATCGGATTTTCTGTTCAGACTTATATGAATAATTATAGACTGACTTTTCACAAAATCGATTTATGACAATCAATGATATCTTTTCGCTAATTCACAGATTGGATCGTATTGTACAACTCTGAGAATTGTTTGGGGTTCAGAGAAAGTCACGTCACCAGCATCTCCAAAATGGGTCCAAAGCTTCAGGCTGGGTTCACACCATTGCGAATCGAATGCGGCTTCCCAGCATCCAATTCGCAATAGCAGGAGATTTTGACCGGCTTTCTATGGAGCCGGTTCACGTATCTCCATAGCAGGTCGTCTTTTGGTCCATTGAAACGGCGAACCAGGACGCACCAGACCCCTGCGGCTCACATGTGAACTGAGCCTTAATCAGCGACCACATCGTTACAGCAGAAAGCAACGTTTTGGAACCACGCAGGACACCTTCATCAGGGATAAAGGGGTCCTGCGTGGCTTCAAAGCGTTGCTTTCTGCTGTAACGATGTGAGCGCTGAATAGAGATGGGGCCCTTTTTGGGAGATCTGGGTGTGCTGGTGACATTACCTTCTCCGACTACACACGGTACCAGCCTGTGGTCACGTCAGATAAATACAGCCCTCGCTACAGGAATGCGTACGTTGGGAATATTGCATTGGAATTGTTTGGGGCTCATTCCCAGCGTCCTGACCAGATCATTACGTGTAGGGCTCATTCCCAGCGTCCTGCCCAGATCACTACGTGTAGGTGTCATTCCCAGCGTCCTGACCAGATCATTACGTGTAGGTGTCATTCCCAGCGTCCTGCCCAGATCACTACGTGTAGGTGTCATTCCCAGCGTCCTGACCAGATCATTACGTGTAGGTGTCATTCCCAGCGTCCTGCCCAGATCACTACGTGTAGGTGTCATTCCCAGCGTCCTGCCCAGATCATTACGTGTAGGTGTCATTCCCAGCGTCCTGACCAGATCATTACGTGTAGGTCTCATTCCCAGCGTCCTGACCAGATCATTACGTGTAGGGCCCATTCCCAGCGTCCTGATCAGATCACTACGTGTAGGGCCCATTCCCAGCGTCCTGACCAGATCATTACGTGTAGGGCCCATTCCCAGCGTCCTGACCAGATCATTACGTGTAGGTGTCATTCCCAGCGTCCTGACCAGATCATTACGTGTAGGTCTCATTCCCAGCGTCCTGACCAGATCATTACGTGTAGGGCCCATTCCCAGCGTCCTGACCAGATCATTACGTGTAGGTGTCATTCCCAGCGTCCTGATCAGATCATTACGTGTAGGTCTCATTCCCAGCGTCCTGACCAGATCATTACGTGTAGGGCTCATTCCCAGCGTCCTGACCAGATCATTACGTGTAGGGCCCATTCCCAGCGTCCTGACCAGATCATTACGTGTAGGGCCCATTCCCAGCGTCCTGACCAGATCATTACGTGTAGGTCTCATTCCCAGCGTCCTGACCAGATCATTACGTGTAGGGCTCATTCCCAGCGTCCTGACCAGATCATTACGTGTAGGGCCCATTCCCAGCGTCCTGATCAGATCACTACGTGTAGGGCCCATTCCCAGCGTCCTGACCAGATCATTACGTGTAGGTGTCATTCCCAGCGTCCTGACCAGATCATTACGTGTAGGGCCCATTCCCAGCGTCCTGACCAGATCATTACGTGTAGGTGTCATTCCCAGCGTCCTGACCAGATCATTACGTGTAGGGCCCATTCCCAGCGTCCTGATCAGATCATTACGTGTAGGGCCCATTCCCAGCGTCCTGACCAGATCATTACGTGTAGGGCCCATTCCCAGCGTCCTGACCAGATCATTACATGTAGGTGTCATTCCCAGCGTCCTGACCAGATCATTACGTGTAGGTGTCATTCCCAGCGTCCTGACCAGATCATTACGTGTAGGTCTCATTCCCAGCGTCCTGACCAGATCATTACGTGTAGGGCCCATTCCCAGCGTCCTGATCAGATCACTACGTGTAGGGCTCATTCCCAGCGTCCTGACCAGATCATTACGTGTAGGGCTCATTCCCAGCGTCCTGACCAGATCACTACGTGTAGGGCTCATTCCCAGCGTCCTGACCAGATCATTACGTGTAGGGCCCATTCCCAGCGTCCTGACCAGATCATTACGTGTAGGGCCCATTCCCAGCGTCCTGACCAGATCATTACGTGTAGGGCTCATTCCCAGCGTCCTGACCAGATCATTACGTGTAGGTGTCATTCCCAGCGTCCTGACCAGATCATTACGTGTAGGGCCCATTCCCAGCGTCCTGACCAGATCATTACGTGTAGGGCTCATTCCCAGCGTCCTGACCAGATCATTACGTGTAGGGCTCATTCCCAGCGTCCTGATCAGATCATTATGTGTAGGGCTCATTCCCAGCGTCCTGAACAGATCATTACGTGTAGGGCCCATTCCCAGCGTCCTGACCAGATCATTACGTGTAGGGCTACATGTTTGCAGTACACTTTTTGGCACTTTTTTTTTTTTAACCACAAAAAAATTTAGTGCATGGACACGTTTTTTTCCTCGCATTTCTGTGCGTTCTGTTGCGTTTACACATGTACAAAAAATGCATACCGATATCCGCAGTAATGTGAAGTAGGTTGATTAGAAAACATTGATCTGACTGCCCGTGCGTTCAGGATGCATAACCAAAAGCAGCTGCTGCGAATGAGCCCATCGTGGATGCTGCATGGAATAAGCCCCGTGCTGTCATCAGGGTGCTAGGGATATCGAAAAAACAAGTTGTACCTTGACATTTTTGAAAGAATACGCCATCAAGCGCAACAGGCGTCCCCACAAGCTAGGACTACCGTATTCCCAATGGAAATAGATCAGGCTTATTATCCACCTCTGGCCCTTAATAAGTACAATCCTGCTGTGCAGTAGGGCTGTCCCCCTCAAATGCTAACCTAGGTCCAGGAGGCCACAAAATAAGTTTTTCATAACCGATCCCCTGCAAACTGGCACTCTCCTCTATTCGCTCACACTCTGTTCCTATGCCTCCCTCCAGCCAGTGTAGGGCTATGTGCTCTGCACTGCATTTGATGTCAGAGGAACTGCGAGTGCCAAAGAATGAGGGGGGAGAGAGAGGGGCTGTGGGGAACAGAGGGGAGGGGGGAAAGGGGAGACTGCGGAGCACGAAAGGGGGGAGAGGAGAGATGCTGCGGGTAACGAAGCATGAAGGGGGGGGGGGGGGTGAGAGATGCTGCGGGGAACAGAGCACGAAGGGGGGGGGGGGGGAGAGAGAGATGCTGCGGGGAACAGAGCACGAAGGGGGGGGAGAGAGATGCTGCGGGGAACAGAGCACAAAGGGGGGGGGAGAGAGATGCTGCGGGGAACAGAGCACAAAGGGGGGGAGGGAGAGAGAGATGCTGCGGGGAACAGAGCACAAAGGGGGGGAGGGAGAGAGAGATGCTGCGGGGAACAGAGCACAAAGGGGGGGGAGAGGGAGAGAGAGATGCTGCGGGGAACAGAGCACGAAGGGGGGGGGAGAGGAGAGATGCTGCGTGGAACAGAGCACGAAGGGGGGGGGAGAGGAGAGATGCTGCGTGGGACAGAGCAGAAGGCGGGGGAGAGGAGAGATGCTGCGGGGAACAGAGCACGAAGGGGGGGGGGAAGAGAGAGATGCTGCGGGGAACAGAGCACGAAGCGGGGGGGGGGAGAGAGAGATGCTGCGGGGAACAGAGCACGAAGGGGGGGGGGGGAGAGAGATGCTGCGGGGAACAGAGCACGAAGCGGGGGGGAGAGAGAGATGCTGCGGGGAACAGAGCACGAAGGCGGGGGAGAGGAGAGATGCTGCGTGGAACAGTGCACGAATGGGGGGGGGGGAGAGGAGAGATGCTGCGTGGAACAGAGCACAAAGGGGGGGAAAGAGATGCTGCGGGGAACAGAGCACGAAGGGGGGGGGGGGAGGAAGAGAGAGATGCTGCGGGGAACAGAGCACGAAAGGGGGGGAGAGAGATGCTGCGGGGAACAGAGCACGAAGGGGGGGGGGGGGGAGGAAGAGAGAGATGCTGCGGGGAACAGAGCACGAAGGGGGGGGGAGATATGCTGCGGGGAACAGAGCACGAAGGGGGGGGGAGAGAGATGCTGCGGGGAACAGAGCACGAAGGGGGGAGGGAGAGGAGAGATGCTGCGTGGAACAGAGCACGAAGGGGGAGGGAGAGGAGAGATGCTGCGTGGAACAGTGCACATAGGGGGGGGGGGAGATGCTGTGGTGAACAGAGCACGAAGAGGGGGAGAAAGATGCTGGGGTAAACAGAGCACGAAGAGGGGGAGAAAGATGCTGGGGTAAACAGAGCACGAAGGGGGGGGGGGGGGGAGAGATGCTGCAGGGAACGGGGCACAAGGGGGGGGGGGAAGGAGAGAGAGAGGTTGCAGGAAACGGAGCACGGGAGGGAGGGAGAGGGAGAGAGAGAGAGACTGTGGGGAACAGAGCATGGGGGGGGAGAGAGAGAGAGGGGGGAGAGAGAGGCTGTGGGGAACAGAGCATGGGGGGGGGGGGGGGAGAGAGAGGCTGCAGGGAACGCTCCTACAATCTGACAAGTGGTATTTCCAGCCCCACCAAGACCTAAACAAGCAATTAACCCTTGCAATGCAGGGTCAATCCTATGCACAGAGTTCAGCTTTAAAGAACAGTTCACACCACGACCGCTCCGGAATCGCACAGCAACACGCTGCGCGATTTCAGCCCATTCATTTTGAAAGGGCTAAAATCGAACCTGCGTTCGAGGTGTCATCAACTTTTTGACAGCCGCAAAGTAACCAATCAGCTTCCAGGTTGTACTGTCAGGGCTTTATTGAATAAGCAGAAGCTGATTTTTTTTTATAAAAACATATTTTTTTTTGCACTGGTAAAATCTTATTTACAGCGCAATCCCCGCGTCCAGTCAATTTGTAGTGCGTTTTTTTGGCATTTTTTTTTCTTACTGAGTCGCACTGTGCAGCGCTTCGATACGTTTACATGCAAAAAAAGAATGCAACACGCTTTAAAAAAGTGCAAAAGAAGTTGTGTTGTGAATGAGCCCCCGATGTGTGCCATAGAAGGGTACTACACCCTGCACAGTGCCAGGGACAGGTGCAGGCAGGAAATGTTCTGAGCTCCTCCCCCCCCTCCGGTCCCCCCCCCCACTCTCTCACCAGATGAAGTCGGTGCAGTGACTGCAGAAGGTGGGTTGCTTGAAGAAGCGCGCAGTGAACTTGTGGTCCTTCACCTCATGCACGTTCTTCTGGCGGAGGGCTCCCTTCCTGGCGAAACGGTTGGTGGTCTCTTCCATCTCTCCATCGGCGGCGGGGTCAGCCATGGTGAGCGGGGGTGGGAGGAAGAAGGAGGGGGGGGCGCTGTGCACGGTGCTGCAGGCTGTGCGCTGCTCTCCGCTCTCCCCGGGCGCACTGCACTCTCCTCTGCACACAGCTGCTTCCCCGCACCGAGCGTCAGCCGCGACACGCCCCCCTCATCTGCCTAGGCACGCCCTCCACTCCCTCCCTTCCCCTAGCCGCGCCCACTCCCGCAGCGAGGACCACACAGCCCGGCGCAGCATCTTCTCCGTGATCAAACCTCCGTGCAAAATGCCAAGCCGCCTGACACTGACCCTGGATGCATCGGCTTCACCGGGAGAACTTAGATTACGTGGTCTCAGCTAGATAAATACATGTTGAAAGTAACTTTAACCACCTCAATACCGGGTACTTTCACCAGTGGCGTCACTAGGGTTGGTGTCACCCGGTGCGTAAAATATGGTGTCACCTGAGGGGGGCTCTGTCTAGGCTGCCCAGCACCAAGCAGGCAGCGCACGGGGCGCACCCAAACCAGCCCATGTAAATGATAGTATAGGGCAGTATAGTGGCAGGTTGGTGTAGTGGGGTGGTATAGGACAGGTTAAGGTGGTATAGGGCATGTTGGGGTGATATAGGGTAGTTTGGGGTGGTATAGGGAAAGTTAGGATTGCATAGGGCAGGTTGGGGTGGTATAGGGCAAGTTTGGGTGGTATAGTGCAAGTTAGGGTGGCATAGGGCAAGTTGGGATGGCATGGGAAAGGTTGTGGTGGTACAGGGCAAGTTATGGTGGCATTGGGCAGGTTGGGGTGGTATAGGGCAAGCTATGGTGGCATAGGGCAGATTGGGGTGGTACAGGGCAAGTTAGGGTGGCACAGGGCAAGTTGGGGTGGCATGGGAAAGTTTGGGGTGGTACAGGGCAGGCTGGGATGGTACAGGGCAGGCTGTGGTGTCACAGGGCAGGCTGGGTGGTACAGGGCAGGCTGGGGTGGTACAGGGCTGTTTGGGGGGGGGCTGGGGTGGTATAGGGCTGTTTGGGGTGGTACAGGGCAGGCTGGGGTGGTACAGAGCAGGCTGGGTGATACAGGGCAGGCTGGGGTGGCACAGAGCAGGCTGGGGTGGTACAGGGCAGGCTGGGATTGCACAGGGCAGGCTGGGCATGTCAGCTAAAAAAAAAAAAAAACGGGATGGTGTCACGCCTCTAGCGGGTGTCACCCGGTGCGGACCGCACCCCCCGCATCCCCCTAGCAACGCCTCTGACTTTCACCCCCTTCCACTTTGAATGACAATTGCGCGGTCATGCGACGCTGTACCCAAATGAAATTTTAATCGCTTTTTTCCCCCTAAAATAGAGCTTTTGATCACCTCTGCGGTTTTTATTTTTTGCGCTATAAACAAAAGAAGAGCGACAATTTTGGAAAAAAAAACATTTTTTTATTTTTTTTTTACTTTTTGCTATAATAAATATCTCACAAAAATATATAAAAAAATTATTTTTTTTCCTTAGTTTAGGCCGATACGTATTCTTCTACATATTTTTGGTTTAAAAAATCGCAATAAGCGTTTATGGATTGGTTTTCGCAAAAGTTATAGCGGCTACGAAATAGGGGATAGATTTAGAGCATTTTTCTTATTTAATTTTTTTACTAGTAATGGCGATCTGCGATTTTTATCATGACTGCGATATTGCGGCGGACGCATCGGACACTTTTGACACTATTTTGGGACCATTCACATTTATACAGCGAACAGTGCTATAAAAATGCACTGATTATTGTGTAAATGTGACTGGCAGGGAAGGGGTTAACACTAGGGGGTGATCAAGGGGTTAAATGTGTACCCTAGTGAGTGATCCTATCTGTAGGGGGAGGGGACTGACTGGGGGTGGTGACGGATCTGTGTCCCTATGTACAAGGGACACACCATTGGTCTCCTCTCCTCTGACAGAATGTGGATCTCCTGTCTTTACACACAGAGATCCGCGATCCTGCCCAGTTACTGGTCAATCGCGGGAAGGGCCGCCATCATGGCCTGATGGTCCCCCCCCCCCCAGTTGTCTGCTCCAGGGGGGCCCTGCCTAAAGCTGTGTAAGGGGCCACAAAATTTGCAGTGGCTGCCCTGAACGCGGGTCCGCGCGCCCCCTAGTGGCTCGGGAAGGTGAGGACGTCATATGACGTCCTCCCAGAACGAGAGGCTTATCTTCCCCCGTCATTTGACGGTGGGCGGTAAACTAGTGGGTAAAGGGTAAGTTCCTTTAACTGCACCCCCCACATTGCTGCTGAGGCAATTTTTTTAATATTCTGCACACTTGTCATTTTATATATTTATATCTATATAAACAATCTACAAATAAATTAAAAATAAAATATGTCATGTATTATATTATAACATATATATATATATATATATATATATATATATATATATATATATATATATAAATATATATTTTTGAAAGCATTCTTAAAACAGAGGTCCACCTAAATAAAAATAAAAAATATTGAAAGCCAGCAGCTACAAATACTGCAGCTTCTCACTTTTAATAAATGGACACTTACCTGTCCTGGGTGCCTGCAATGTCGGCAGCCGAAGCCGAGCAATCGCTCGGCTCTGGGCTGCCCCCGCTGCCATCCTCGGTGAGGGAATCAGGAAGTGAAACGTTGGGGCTTCCCTACTGCGGGACCAGTGTATTTCCCAGAAGACAGCAGGGGTGGGGGGCGGGAAGGGGCGTGACTCCCGCGGGAGTCTATTCCCGGAAGTGGGTGCAAATACCTGTATTATACAGGTATCTGCACCCCCCTCCACCCTGAAAGGTGCCAAATGTGACACCGGAGGGGGGGTGGGAGGTTCCGAAAAGCGGAGGGGGAGGGAGGTTCCGAAAATCGGAGGGGGGAGGGGGTTCCGAAAGCGGAGGGGGGGAGGGGGTTCCGAAAAGCGGACCTCCACTTTAAAGCTGCCTACAACTTTTGCACAGTACTTTGTTTGTGTATATATATATATAGTAAAACCTTGGATTGCGAGCATAATTCGTTCTGGAAGCATGCTTGTAATCCAAAGCACTTGTATATCAAAGCAAATTTTCCCATAAGAAATAATGGAAACTCGGATGATTCGTTCCACAACCAAATATTCATAAATCCTTCAGTTTATAGTCCATATAAAAAGATTATAGCAATGTCATAGGTTGTGTTACCATAAAATGTCCATCCACAAATAGAAGCCTCCATGGTCTGATGAGTCCAAACTTGAGATCTTTGGTTCCAACCCCCGTGTCTTTGTGCGACGCAGAAAAGGTGAACGGATGGACTCTACATGCCTGGTTCCCACTGTGAAGCATGGAGGAGGAGGAGGTGTGATGGTGTGGGGGTGCTTTGCTGGTGACACTGTTGGGGATTTATTCAAAATTGAAGGCATACTGAACCAGCATGGCTACCACAGCATCTTGCAGCGGCAAGCTATTCCATCCGGTTTGCGTTTAGTTGGACCATCATTTATTTTTCAACAGGACAATGACCCCAAACACACCTCCAGGCGGGGGAAGGGCTATTTGACCAAGAAGGAGAGTGATGGGGATTTCTGCGCCAGGTGACTACCTCTTGAAGCTCATCAAGAGAATGCCAAGAGTGTGCCAAGCAGTAATCAAAGCAAAAGGTGGCTACTTTGAAGAACCTAGAATATGAAATATATTTCAACTTGTAACTTTTTTGTTATGTATAATTCCACATGTGGTAATTCATAGTTTTGATGCCTTCAGTGTGAATCTACAATTTCCATAGTCATGAAAATAAAGAAAACTCTTTGAATGAGAAGGTGTCCAAACTTTTGGTCTGTACTGTATGTATATATATATATATATATATATATATATATATATATAATGTATATACACTATATTACCAAAAGTATTGGGACGCCTGTCTTTACACGCACATGAACTTTAATGGCATTCCAGTCTTAAGCCGTAGCTAAATAAAGTTCTCTTATTTATTTCTTAAACAGGTTTTTCCTAAAGAGTTTAATAGTGACACTGAGGCTCCATGCGCACTGGAATAAAAAACGTTGCTTCTACAGTAGAAGCAATTCAATGTTATCCGTTGTGTCCATACACATTAGGACGTTTACAGGCATATTTTTGAGAACAACGTTTAGAGGCAGGAAAAAAAACCTGCTCATTCGCGTTTCTGATTGGAGCTCACTGGCAGAAAAAACGTAAAACTCTCCAAAACTCGTCTAAACTTTGTACAAAAAATGCTCTAAATGGACGTTTTTTACTCCAAAAAGAACAGACTTTTTTTAAGCCCAGTGTGCATGGAGCCAGTGGGGCAGATCCACAGAGAGAGTACGCCGGCGTATCTACTTTCAAATTTCCAGCGTTGTATCGTTGTTTTGAATCCTCAAAACAAGATACGTCGGTATCTGTGTTAGATCCGACAGGCGTACATCTTCGTACGCCTTCGGATCTAAGATGCAATTCTTCGGCGTCCGCTGGGTGGCATTCCCTTCGTTTTCCGTGTCGAGTATGCAAATTAGCTATTTCCAACGATCCACGAACGTACGAGCGGCCGGCGCATTCCTTTACGTCGTCTCTATTCGGCTTTTTTCGGCGTATAGTTAAAGCTGCTATTTCGTGGCGTACTCAATGTTAAGTATGGCCGTCGTTCCCGCGTATAATTTCAATTTTTTTTTTGCGTAAGTCGTTCGTGAATCGGGATGGACGGAATTTACGTCCACGTCAAAACAATGACGTCCTTGCGACGTCATTTAGCGCAATGCACGGTGGGAAATTTAGGGACGGCGCAATGCGCAGTTCATTCGGCGCAGGGACGCGCTTCATTTCAATGAAACACGCCCCCTACCCGCCCAATTTTAATTCCGCGCCGTTACGCCGCTTGAGATACACTACGCCGCCGTAACTTACGGCGCGAAATCTTTATGGATTGGAACCAAAGCCAGGTATGGTATGGCGGCGTAGCGTATCTCAGATACGATGCGCCGGGGCAGATCTTTGTGGATCTGCCCCTGAGAGTTTACCGATTGCAAAACCAGTAATTTCTCTCTTATCATCATTTATCCAAACTCTGCAGTGAAAGACATCCCAGGCCCGGTAGAATGGTCTGCATGCGCATTGGAATCGCATTGGACATAATGAGAAGAAAAATGTGCACAACATTACGTAATACTTTTTGGATCATATTTGTACCACGTTCTGTAATTTTTAACTGTGTATGCACCGATGCTTTTATCTCTACCTGTATATTAATAAACGTTATTTTTTTTGTTATATAATATTTGTTATATTGTATATCTGCCCATAAAGTCCCAATGTACCGGGGGGTACTTTTGTTTCTGTTCTATACCTTAGGGATGTTGGCAATAATTAATTAAGGTCTTACGATGGTGGCTATATTTATCTATACATATTACTTATCACTGTACCCTTCCTAAAGGTGAATACACAATGACACCAGATACTCCGCTTCCACATGGGTCAGGCCAGTGAATATGGTGATCCAGCACAGGACCAGCGATACGTTTGCTCAGTAGCGTGCTGCATTCGTTATCAGAGCGCTCACTTGTCATTGTCATCCGGGCCGCCTCTCTATGGTAACCCCCTTGCACTTTGATCCCCATTTTCATAGCAGCAGGAACACAGGGCTGACTCCTTACATGAATCTGTTCAGCTGTCAATAGAACATTGTACATTCGACCTCTTATCGCTTTGTCTCAGATCATCTTGTTTTAAAGGAACACCACCTGCTTTTTTTAACCACTTGACCTCTAGAAGATTTACCCCCCTTCCCGACCAAGCCATTTTTTTTCGATAAGGCACAGTGTTACCTTAACTGACAATTGCTCGGTCTAGCGACGTGCATTTATGTCCTTTTAAAACAAATGTCCTTTTCCCCACAAATAGAGCGTTCTTTTAGTGGTATTTGATCGTCTCTGCGATTTTAGTTTTTTGTACTATAACTCTTTCATGACCAATGCCGCGTACACACGATTGGAAATTCCGTCAAGAAAAGTCCGATGTGAGCTTTTGGTCTTAAATTCCCACCGTGTGTATGCTCCATCGGACAAATTAATATTCACTAATGTCTTCCTGTTTCTCCTTACGGCCGATCAGGAAGCAGCTCCTGAGTCGCCATTGGCTGGGAGTCCGAAGACCCGACTGGCCAGGAGGAGAAGACGAAGGGGGACACGAAGGCTTGGACATGGAGGGAGCAGAGGGGGGAACCACCGCCGATGGATTCAAACACATGGGGGGGGGGGGAGCCACTCTTCTCCTCTCTGCTCAGATCTGTTAATTCTCCACCAGCACCAGGCAGTGAAGGGAACTCTAATGCCGCGTACACACGATCGAAAATTACGACAAGAAAAGTCCAATGTGAGCTTTTGGTCGGAAATTCCGACCGTGTGTATGCTCCATCGGACTTTTGCTGTCGGAATTTCCGCCAACAAAAGATTGAGAGCAGGTTCTCTATTTTTCAGACGGAAAAAGTTCCTATCGGAAAATCAACTCGTCTGTATGCAATTCCGATGGCGTACGCAAAAAAACATGCATGCTCAGAATCGAGCAGAAGAGCCGCACTGCCTATTGAACTTCATTGATCTCGGCTCTCCATACGTCTTGACGGTCGGAATTTCCGACAAGAGTTGTGTTACCGCATGTATGCAGCACAAGTTTGAGCCAACATTTCGTCATAAAAAATCCACGTTCTTGTCAGAATTTCCGATCGTGTGTACGCCGCATAAGCCTATTTCTGTAATTTGTTGCTTACATGTTAAAATCTGTATTTTTTGCTAGAAAATTACTTAGAACCCCCAAACATTATATATATATATATTTTAGCAGAAAATCTAGAGAATAAAAAGGCAATTGTTGCAATATTTTATGTCACACGTAATTTGTGCAGCGGTCTTTCAAACGCAATTATCTGGGTTAAAAGACATTTTCATGAATTAAAAAAAAAACTAAACAGTAAAGTTAGCCCAATTTTTATGTATAATACCTGTGTGCCTAATGCCTGGTACAAACCATGAGAATGATCATCCGTTGTTTTTCTTTACATGTGATCCCGCGTACACACGATCGTTTTTCGGCATTAAAAAAAAGAAATTTTTCAGCATGTCCAAAAAACAACGTTTTTCCAACTACATCATTAAAAACGATGTTGCCCACACACCATAGTTTTTGAAAAATGATGAACAAAGCGCGGTGACGTACAACACGTACGACGGCACTCTAAAGGGGAAGTTATATTCGCCTTGGGGCTGCTTTTAGCTGATTCCGTGTTAGTAAAAGACGATTCGCGCTTTTCTGTCTGTTACAGCGTGATGAATGTGCTTACTCCATTACGAACGGTAGTTGTACCAGAACGAGCGCTCCCGTCTCATAACTTGCTTCTGGGCATGTGCGGGTTTAAAGCGTCGTTTTTGCCCACACACGATCATTTTTTAACAACACGAAAAACGACATTTTAAAAAACGACGTGAAAAAATGCAGCATGTTCGAATTGTTTTTTTTGTCGTTTTTCAGAAGCCGAAAAACGATGTTAAGCCCACACACGATGATTTTAAATTACGTTTTTAAAAACGTTGTTTTTTTCCATGACGAAAAACGATCGTGTGTACGCGGCATTAGTCTCATATCAAAAATGAAGAGGTTACTAAAGTTACAAAAATTCTCGTACGACAGAATAAATTCGGAAGTCATGTAATGTGTTTTTTTTTCTTTATTGTATTTTCAGGCGACAACTGCAGTGATTAAACAAAAATCGTAAGATCTGGTATCGATTGTCCCATTGGATAATATCGGATGAACTGTCATGATCGGCTTTTTTAAGCTGTGTACTAACGATTAGACATGTGTAGTTCGGAGGATTTTTTTTGTTATTCGGAGATTTGGATATATCCGAATACCTGAATTATAATATAAACAAATTTTATCCAATGTTTCGAATAACGAAATGAAATTCGTCCGAATTTCATAAATTAGGATTGAAATGTGAATCAACATTTACATCAAACTCCAGTCGAATTCTAACTGTACATACTGTATATTGCCAAAATCAAAGACTGGGTGTGTTATTAGAGTACTTTTTTGAAATAATTTTGTTTTAGTTATGCCAATGCTGATTTAAAGAGTCATTTTAATCATTTGATGAAGATTTTTTTTTTCTTTGTTCACTTTGCCACATTAGAATCGACCGATAAAACATGTATTGATTTTGAACGTTTCAAATCTAAAAAAAAATTGTAAATTCAAAGAAAATTCTAAAAATTCCGAATACAAATTGAACAAATCAACCCAATTTAACGAAACAAAATAACTAGATTAACGAATCAAAAAGAAAAAATAATTTTATCATCGTGCAATCAGATTATGGTACGAGCAGTATTTTACATATGATTTTCTGATTGTGTGTATAGGCTATCACAATGTGTAAGGCTCCATTCCCACAGCATGGGATCCGGTGCGTCCCTGTTCACCGATTCAAGTGTAAATCAGGTCTGAATTTTTGCAGAGATTCCCAATTGAATCGGAACCAAAGACGCACAGGTGCCTTTTTTTCAAATGCAGACCGCGGCCGCCCCGAAGCTGTGTGAACCGACTCTATTGAGAGCCGGTCCCACACTTCTTTTATGTGAATTGAATGTGGGGAAACCCACATCCAATTTGCATATGTGTGAACCAGGCCTAATGTGTGTATTGTGTGCCACTTTTACAAAGACATGTGGTAGTTTTTTCACCTTGCTTTGCGTATTGTAGTGTAATACCTCGGTCAATATTATTAAGACCAGATATAAAACCATTCAGGGATTCCAAATTACCATCCCATAGAAGGAGGACGTCATCGATGTACCTTTTACAAAGGACCAATTCTGGTCTTCTGGAGCCATCAAAGACGTCCTCCTCCCATTTCGCCATGAACAACTTGGCACATACTTTGAGCCCATGGCTACTCCACAGCACTGTAAAAAGTATGTGTCAAGGAAACGAAAGTAATTGTGTCCCATCGCATAATCAAGTAACTCCAGAATTAAAACCTTTTGTGAGGTATGTATTGTGGGATCCCTATTCAAAAAATGCTGAACTGCTTCTCTACCGTTATTATAGGAAATTATAGTGTATAAGGATGCCACATCTGCCGTGGCTATGATATAACTGTTCTTCCACTCTATTTCATCAAGAATGTTAATCACTTGAGTAGTATATTTAACTCCTTCAGATCTGCGCTATAGCCGAATGATGGCTACAGCGTGGACCTACTTTGCCGGGAGGCCGTCAATAGACGTCCTTCCCATTTCAGGCTCCCCGTGCCCCACACCCGCACAGTGATCACTGCGTCAATGAGACTCGGGTGATCACAGATCTGAGTAAGTGGCTGATCCCAACCCCTTACCATGTGATCAGCTGTCAGCCAATGACAGCTGATCACGTGATGTAAACAGAAGCTCGGTAATCAGGTTTTTTTCTCCTCATGCTGATAGCCTGAGGAGAAAAAAAAACGATCACCGGCTTCTGTGCAAGGGACATCAGTCCCAAAGAGAAACAGACACCGGCACCTCATCTGTGCCCACCAGTACCGCCTGCCAGTGTTACCTGCCAGTGCCATGAATCAGTGCCCACCAGTGCATAACAGTGCCACTTATTAATGCCCACAAGGGCCACCTATCAATGCCCACCAGTGGTGCCAATCAGTGCCACCTATCAATGCTGTCTATCTGTGTCACCTACCAGTGCCGATCAGTGCCCATTACTGCCACGTATCAGTTCCCATCACTGCCAGCTATCAGTGGCACCTATAAGTGCTACTTCTCAGTGCCACCTATCAATGCCCTTCAGTGCCACCCATCAATGCCACCTTTCAGTGTCACCTCTCAGTGCCACCTATCAGTGCCCACCAGTGCCGCCTATCGGTGCCCATCAATGCAGCCTATCAGTGCCCATCAGCACAGCCTCATCAGCGTACGTCAATGAAGGAGAAAAATTACCTGTTTGCAAAATTTTATAAAAAAACGGTTTTGTATTTTTTTTTATTCTTTTACATTTTTTTTAACAAGAGATAAAAACCTCAGAGGTGATAAAATACCACCAAAAGAAAGCTGGATACAGCGTTGTATGACCCCGCAATTGTCATTCAAAGAGTGACAGCGTGGAATGCTGAAAATTGGTCTGGGCTGGAGGGGGGTTAAAGTACCCAGTAAGCGAGTGGTTAAGGTAAGAGGGTGTTTTGACCACCAAGGGCTGCAAATATATATCAATATAGTGGCCAGCTCTGGAAGTAACATAATCAATGCCACTTATAATGGGTCTCCCAGGGGATAAAGAGGATCTTTATGTATCTTAGGCAGGTAATACATACAGTAACTGGCACCCTCGGGGCCATTGGTATAAGATATGTGTGTGTCCTCATCGGTGGTGGTTCTTTATTGCGATACCTACTGTTTTGGACTATCATCACTGGATTTCTATGGAATCATTGATTTATGACAACATGGACTACATTTATATTTAAAACTTTGTGTTTAATCAACACAGTGTAACCTTGGTTTGAGAGCGTTTTGCAAGACAAGCAAAATGTTTTAATACATTTGACCTTGATATACAAGCGATGTCTTGATATAAGAGTAGTGTCATGTCAACTAAGTATAAAAAAGAAGAGAGGAACCTCTCTAGCAATATGGTTACATTTAATGAAGGTACAACATTTAGCAACTTATTGCCTCTCTTCTCTTTTATAACCTGTAAAAAATGCTTTGATATACAAGTGCTTTGGATTACAAGCATGTTTCTGGAACGAATTATGCTCGCAAGCCAAGGTTTTACTGTACACCGTTCACCTAGTGGATTTTGCCTCTACTAGTATAAGCGCTGTGGGCCAGATTCACAGAAAAAGTACGCCGGAGTATCTGCTGATACTCCGGCGTACTTTCAAATTTGCCGCGTTGTATCTTTATTTGTAATTCACAAACAAAGATACGACGGCTTTTGGCTAAGATCCGACAGGCGTACGGCTTCGTACGCCTTCGGATCTTAGGATGCAATACTTCGGCGACCGCTGGGTGGAGTTCGCGTCGTTTTCCAGCGTCAGGTATGCAAATTAGCTGTTTATGGCGATCCACGAAGGTACGCGCGTTCGTCGCATTCTCTTACGTCGTCGCTAGTCGGTTTTTCCCGTCACAATCTTAAGCCTGCTATTTCATGGCTTAGGCCCCATACACACGAGAGGATCCATCCGCTGAAAAATCTCAGCGGATCGGTTTCAGCGGATAGATCCCCTGGTGTGTACGTTCCAGCGGATATTTATCCGCGGATATTTCCGAATTCCAGCAGATAAAAATTTGTAGACATGTCTACAAATCTATCCGCTGGAATCGGCACCAGCGGATCGATCCGGTGGTCTGTACAGACTCACCGGATCGATCCGTCCGAACCCATCCCTCGCATGCGTCGTAATGATTCGATGCATGCGTGAATATCCTTATATGACAGCGTCGCGCACGTCGCCGCGGCGACGGCGCGACACGTCACCGCGATGGGAATTCGGCGCGGATTTCAATCCGATGGTGTGTACACTCCATCGGATTAAAATCCGCAGAGGATTTATTCGCGGATACGGTCCGGCGGACCGTATCCGCGGATAAATCCTATCGTGTGTACCAGGCCTTAGATTTAGACCAGCCATGTTAAAGTATGGCCGTCGTTCCCGCGTCAAACTTAAATTTTTTTTTTTTTTGCGTAAGACGTCCGGGAATACGAAAGTACGTTACGCACGTCGCCGTTCAAAAAACATGTAGGGGCGCCGTAATTTCGCGCAAAGCACGGCGGGAAATTTCCTAATGGAGCATGCGCAGAACGTTCGGCGCGGGAACGCGCCTAATTTAAATGATACATGCCCCATTTGAATTAGGCGGGCTTGCGCCGGACGGCTTTACGATACGCCACCGCAAGTTTACAGGCAAGTGCTTTGTGAATCAAGCGCTTACGCCGAAAACTTGCGGCGGCGTAACGTAAAGGGGATACGTTACGCCGCAGTAATTATTCGTGAATCTGGCCCTATGTGTTTAATCAACACAGTTTAACCTTGGTTAGCAATATGGTTACATTTAATGAAGGTACAACATTTAGCAACTTATTGCCTCTCTTCTCTTTTATACCCTGTAAAAAAATGCTTTGATATACAAGTGCTTTGGATTACAAGCATGTTTCTGGAACGAATTATGCTCACAATCCAAGGTTTTACTGTACACCGTTCACCTAGTGGATTTTGCCTCTACTAGTATAAGCGCTGTATTTTTATTGTTATTTGTGCTATGATTTTTCCAGGAAACTTCTTTGCTAGCTGCTTATAATAAGTGTTTTTTTTTTTTTTAATCTATCAGTCCTTTAAAGAGCGCATGTATTTTGTGATTTCTTCCAGTGTGTATATATGACTGTGATGAGGATTATAGCTGCTATGGAAGTCTCTGTGTACTTAGTACAAAGCAGTGCAGTATGTCGGTTATATAAATATGGAAACACATAAAAGATACCGGCACGTGGGTTATATTTTCATCTTGCGCACGCATGTGATTCCCGTCTTAAATTGAATCGTATTTAGTTTTCAAGTATTATGCAATGTACTTTCCTCCTGTATAAGGCAAGTTTGTAAAGGAAATCACTTGGCATTGAAAAGATCAAAAATAATTGCTTGTATAAATGACCTTTCTAAACACCTACAACAGCACATTCTTCCATCGCCTGTATTAGGTGTATTTGTTCTGCTGATGGAAATTTACCTGGAATTCAAGTACTGAAGTCTGACAAGCAGGATATCATTTTCAAGAACAGCCAGATGTAGATATTAAAAAGGAACTCCAGCCAAAATATTCTTTCCACTTTGTGTAGTGTGGGGATGGGGTTAGACCCCCTGACTGCTGATTGCAGTGTCTCCAGAACGGTTATATCTGTTCACTTACAGCGGTGTCAGCAGAGCAGGAAGTGATCGAAATCTCCCATCCAGAGACACAGGGCTAGATTCATATAGATCAGCGGATCTTTAGATCCGCGTGACCTATGTGATTTAAGATCCGCCGCTGCAAGTTTGAGAGGCAAGTGGGTAATTCACAAAACACTTACCTCCAAACTTGCGACGGCGGATCGTAAATCCCCCGGCGGAATTCAAATTCTGCGGCTAGGGGGAGTGTACTATTCAAATCAGGCGCGTCCCCGCGCCGATTTAAATGCGCATGCGCCGTCCGCAAATTTTCCCGGTGTGCATTGCTCCCAATGACGTCGCTGGGACGTCATTGGTTACGGCGTGAGCGTAACTTGCGTCCAGCGCGTTTGAGAATCGGCGTACGCAAGCGACGTAAAAAAAAACAAAATTTGACGTGGGAACGACGGCCATACTTAACATTGGCTGCGCCTCATAGAAGCAGGGGTAAGTATACGCCGGGAAAACTATTACGTAAACGTCGTAACAACACTGCGTCGGGCCCGCGTACGTTCGTGAATGGCGTATCTCGCTGATTTACATATTTCTCAGCGTAAATCAGCGAGAACGCCCCCAGCGGCCATTTTTAAATTGCAGCTAAGATCCAACGGTGTAACACAGTTACACCTGTCGGATCTGAGGCATATCTATGCGTAACTGATTCTATCAATCAAGCGCATAGATACGACCAGCCTAAGTCAGAGATACGACGGCGTATCAGGAGATACACCGTCGTATCTCTATGTGAATCTGGCCCACAACAGACTGCAGTATGAGCACTTTCTCTAACCACTTGGAGCCCGGGCCATTGTACTATGACAGCCACAAGGTGGCTCTACAAGGCCAGGAGGACGTCTATTGACATCTATCCGGCCACTGGGGAGCGCGCGAGCGGCGCACGCGTGCCCGCTGCGTCACTGAGGTGCCGATGCGCATGCCTAGCAGCCGCGATGTCCGCCAGGTACCCGCGATCGGCCATTACACAGCCAAGGATGTGGATCTGTGTGTGTAAACACACAGATCCACGTCCTGTCAGGGAGAGAGGAGACCGATGCTGTGTCCCTTGTACATAGGGACACAGATCGGTCACCTCCCCCAGTCAGTCTCCTCCCCCCACAGTAAGAATTACTCCTAGGGAACACATTTAACCCCTTCCTCACCCCCTAGTGTTAACCCCTTCGGGACCGATACCGAGTATTTGCGGGAGTACTTGTACTCCCGCAAATACCCCCGATGCCTAAATAGAATACTTGCGCCCCCCCGCCGCCGCCGTCGTATATAGCAAAGCCGCTGCCGCGTTAATCACCACGCAGGGAACATTAGAGTCAGCTTTCGTTTGAATAGCTGTTTTCCCCGCCGCGCATAGACACTCCCCCTTGCTCAGGATTGGACAGATCTGTCCAATCGCGAGCAAGGGGGAGTGTCTCTATACACAGCAGGCAGGGAAAACAGCTATTCAAACGAAAGCTGACTGTAATGTTCCCCGCGCGGTGATAAACGCGGCGGCATCATTTAGGTACGGGGGACATGGCTGCATGTGGGGGGACATGGCTGGATATGTGGGGGACATGGCTGCAATATGTTTGGGGACATGGCTGCGTATATGGGGGACATGGCTGCGTATATGGGGGACATGGCTGCAATATGTTTGGGGACATGGCTGCGTAAATGGGGGACATGGCTGCAATATGTTTGGGGACATGGCTGCAATATGTTTGGGGACATGGCTGCAATATGTTTGGGGACATGGCTGCGTATATGGGGGACATGGCTGCGTATATGGGGGACATGGCTGCAATATGTTTGGGGACATGGCTGCGTAAATGGGGGACATGGCTGCAATATGTTTGGGGACATGGCTGCAATATGTTTGGGGACATGGCTGCAATATGTTTGGGGACATGGCTGCGTATATGGGGACGTGGCTGCAATATGTTTGGGGACATGGCTGAAATATGTTTGGGGACATGGCTGCAATATGTTTGGGGACATGGCTGCAATATGTTTGGGGACATGGCTGCATATGTTTGGGGACATGACTGCAATATGTTTGGGGACATGGCTGGATATGTTTGGGGACATGGCTGCATATGTTTGGGGACATGGCTGCATATGTTTGGGGACATGGCTGGATATGTTTGGGGACATGGCTGGATATGTTTGGGGACATGGCTGGATATGTGGGGGACATGGCTGCATATGTGGGGGGACATGGCTGCATTTGGGGACACATTTAAAAAAAAGTATCGGTATTCGGTATCGGCGAGTACATAAAAAAAAGTATCGGTACTTGTACTCAGAAATTTGTCAAAAGTGTCCGGTGGTTGAGTCAGGGCCAGGTAAATAGTAAGATTGTAGACATTTAGGGGCCGGCAGATGCAAATGAAAGTTAGAGGAAAGCTTTGTGCTCCCGGAGAGTAGAAATGCAAAATGTTGACGTGTGACTGAAGAGAAGTTGTATTCCTCTGCAGGCAGCTACTGTAGAACAGAAGGGTGAGTATAGTACAAAAGAGGAACTGGCAACTTCCGTGTAGTTAAGAGGTGGCTGGTAATCTATTGAGGTCATAGAAGGAACCAGTATTTTTTTGGCATTTTGCTTAGAGAGACTAAACACAATGATATTACAATGTCAGATTAGTCTACCAGGGAGTTTCCATTATCAGATATCTTTGATTTTGGTTTTAGTGTATACATTGCATAATTTACATTTCTGCATTTCTAAAATTGGTCCAAGATTGGAAGATGCAGCCACGATCAAAGCAAACCCTATGGAGAGTCGCATAGCAATTCACTCAGTGAAAGCACATGTACTGTACATTCATTCTGGGTGAATGGGGCAAACATGAATGTTATTATGCTATTTCCTGTGCTGGTCGAATGTCTTTTTTTTATTATGAAGAAATAGCCATTTGTGTCCATGTGCAAAGTGAATGTGAATGGGAGTGATTTTATTATTATTATCAATAAGCTGCTGCACTTGCAGGGTTCTAATGGGAAAAAGTGGCAGGGTCTGCATTCCTTTAGATCCTGATTTCCCTTTGGGAGTAATTCGCCAAAAATAATTTTTTGTTGTTGCAGGGGATGCCCAAAATCTGACTTCTATCTTAGTGCAGACTTCTGGAAAAATCAGTGAGCCAATCACACAGGCAGAAAATTTAATTTCTAGGGGGCGTTCTGTACACCATCTGTGTACAGAATGCCTCCAGGTAGCCATATTTATTTTAACAGGAACTTACAGAAAAGGAAAAGTAATTTATAATAACATTTAATTACAATGACTTGTGTAACAGTTGTATAGACTAGGGGGTAGATTCAGGTAGAATGGCGTAAATTTCTGCGGGCGTAGCGTATCTCAGATACGCTACGCCGCCGTAACTTAGTGAGGCAGGTTCTGTATTCACCAAGAACCTGCACCCTAAGTTACGGCGGCGTATCGTAAATCTGCTGGCGTAAGCGCGCCTAATTCAAATTGTGAAGAGGTGGGCGTGTTTTATGTAAATAAAACATGACCCCACGTAAATTACGTTTTTGACTAACGGCGCATGCGCCGTCCGTGAAAGTAACCCAGTGCGCATGCTCCAAATTAACCCGCAAAAAGCCAATGCTTTCGACGTGAACGTAAATTACGCACAGCCCCATTCACGGACGACTTACGCAAACGACGTAAAATTTTCAAAATTCGACGCGGGAACGACGTCTATACTTAACATTGCTACACCTCATATAGCAGGGGTAACTTCACGCCGGAAAAAGCCTAACGTAAACGACGTAAAAAAATGCACCGGGCGGACGTACGTTTCTGAATCGGCTAATCTACCTAATTTGCATATTCCTTGCGTAAATCGACAGAAGCGCCACCTAGCGGCCAGCGCAAATATGCAACTAAGATACGACGGCGTAAGAGACTTACGCCAGTTGGATCTTAGCCAAATTCCGGCGTATCTTGTTTTCTGAATACAGAAAAAAGATACGCCGGAGCAACCTAGAAGTTACGCGGCGTATCAATAGATAGGCAAGCGTAACTTCTTTATGAATCTACCCCTAGATATATATTTTTTTTTACTCACAAAAGTGGAGTTACCCTTTAACAACTTCTGGACTGCCCCACGTACATTTACTGTGGCAGGGCAGCCCATGTGTGCAAAATCATGCACCTATACGTGATTTTGTGCTCGCGGTTTAGGGGGGTGCACCGCTCCAGCTGTGATTGGACACAGCGGGTCCGGCGGCCGCGATGGCTGCCACGACCCGCCGATCGTTCACAGAAGAGATGGAGCAGCAGTGAGCTGATGTAAACAAAGTACACCGCTGATCTGTCAGGGAGGAAAATTGAGAGATTGTGTTTCAGCTAAGTAGAATCACAATTTTTTCCTCCAGTGAATCCACTCTCCCCCTCCGACAGTTAGAAACACCTCCCAGGGAACACATTTAACCCCTTGATCGCCCCTGTAGTTAACCCCTTCCCTGCCAGTGTCATTTATACAGTGACAGTGCATTTTTTTAGCACTGATGAATGTATGTGTGTCACTGGTCCCCAAAAAGTGTCACTTAGGGTCAGATTTGTCCGCCGCAATGTCGCAGTCCTGCTAAAAATCGCAGATCACAGCCATTACAAGTAAAAACAAGTTCATAAATCAATCCCCAGCTATAACTTTTGCGCACACCAATCTTTATACGCTTATTGGAATTTTGTTTACCACAAATATGTAGCAAAATACATTTTGGCCTTGATTGATGAAGGGATTCTTTTTTTTTTTTTTTTAAATGGGGATATTTATTATAGCAAAAAGTAAAAAATATTATTATTGTCTTTTTTTGTCTATAGCACAAAAAATAAAAAAAACACAGAGGTGATCAAATACCACCAAAAGAAAGCTTTATTTGTGCGATAAAAAGGACATCAATTTTATTTGGGTACAGTGTCGCACGATTGTCAATATCCTGCCATATCGCAAAAAAAATGGCCTGGTTGGGAAGTGGGTAAAATCTTCCGGGGCTAAAGTGGTTAACATAGAAAATACTGCATTGGGCTACTGGATGATCATTCGTATGATATGTAGAACACCTAGTGGCTAAATGTGGTATTTTCTGTTTTAAATCAATGAAAAACATTTGTTTAGCACAGGAAATTGCCTGATAACATTTGTTTTTTTGCCCCATTCACACAAAACAAATGTTAATGCACTTTCACCAGGATTCATAGAATCAGGTTACGCATAGATATGCCGTCGGATCTCAGGCTGCAATTCCAGGCCGGCCGCTAGGTGGCACTTCCATATCTTTTACGCGTCAAATATGCTAATGAGCATTTACGCCGATTCAGAAACGAACGACCGCCCGACGCTTTTTTTTTACGTCGTTTGCGTTCGGCTTTTTTCCGGCGGAAAGTTACCCCTATAGCAGGGGTAAGTGCGGCGTATCCTATGTTAAGTATGGCCGTCGTTCCCGCGCCGAGTCTTGAATTTTTTACGTCGTTTGCGTAAGTCGTTTGCGAATACGGCCGGACGTAATTTACGCTATCGTCTAAACCAATGACGTCCTTGCGACGTCATTTGGAGCAATGCACGCTGGGAAAATTTGCGGACGGCGCATGCGCTGTTCGATCGGTGCGGGGACGCGCCTGATTTAAATTGTACACGCCCCCTAGCCGCGGAATTTGAATTCCGCCGGGGGATTTACGATACGCCGCCGCAAGTTTTGAGGTAAGTGCTTTCTGAATTAAGCACTCGCCTCAAAAACTTGCGGCGGCGGATCGTAAATCAGATAGGTTACGCGGATCTAAAGATCCGCTAACCTATCTGAATCCGGCCCACTGGGTGTTTTTGATCCCAGATCTCTCCATAAAGAGGACTTGTCATACTTATTTCTAATACAATGGATTTTTACATTGCTTGTAATAGGAATAAAAATTATAAAAAATTATAAAAGGGACAGTGTAAAAATAAAATATAAAAAGAAAAATATATAAGAAAAAAAATCCCTCCCTCCGTGAGTGATATTTTTTAATGGGATGAGGCTTGCAGGTCCCGGCCTCATCCTGGCATAACCACCACAAACTGAGGACGCCCATGGACATCCTACGTTCGGCAAGTAGTTAATGCACCCCAGCACTGTGCTTATGAAGGGAGTTTTGTGGCTGCTGGGTATCCCCTTCCTCTCTGAACCTCTCATAAAAAGGCATCAAAAAGATGTATAAATATGCGTTCCAAAAAACGCAATATTATGCAGCAGCAATACTGTGAACCTAGGACAAAGGAGATAGGATAAAGCTAGGATAAAACTACCCTACCCTGCATTTTTACATTAATCCAGCTTGTACCAATACAACTTATGTGACGTTCCCATGGGATCCCTCTGGTGTTTCTCAACCGGGGTTCTATGGAACCCTAGGGTTCTGTGAGAAGTCTCCAGGGGTTCCCACACAATTTGCCATTGTGACAGATGGAAATCCGCCCAATGGTGATGAATTCAATGCTCACGGACAGCGAGTACTGTCAGGGCGCATTGATACCCGATGCCTCCCCTCCCCTGTAGCTCCGGCTACTGTCACATCCAGGGCCGCCATCAGGAATTATTATTATTAATTATAAAAAAAAAAAAAAAAAAAGGGGGGTAGCAATCCTGGGAACCTCTGGGCCCTTTAATAAAAAGAAAAAAGAAACCTCTGGGCCCTTTAATAGAAAATAAATAAAAAAATATAAGAAAAATGTAAATTTATAAAAAAAAGGGGGGGTTGCCATCCGGGGGCCCTGGGGACCTCTGGGCCCTTAAATAAAAAAATGCATATATATATATATATATATATATATATATATATATATATATATATATATATATAAAAGACCTCTGGGCCCTTTAATAAAAAAATAATAAAAAAATATATAAAAAAATGAACATTTATAAAAAATAAATAAAAAAAGGGGGGTTGCCACATGGGGCCTGGGGACCTCTGGGCCCTTTAATTAAAAAAAAGATATAAAAAAATAAATAAAAAGAAAAAGGAAAAAAATAAAAATAAAAAAAAATATTTTTTTTTTATAAAAAAAAGGGGGGTTGCCATCTGGGGCCCTGGGGACCTCTGGGCTCTTTAATAATAATAAAAAATATTATATATATATATATATATATATATATATATACAAATATATATTTTTTATATAAAAAAAAGGGGGGGGGTTGTCATCCAGGGCCCTGGGGAGCTCCGGGCCCCTGGGCCCTTTAATGAAAAGTATAAAAAATATATATTACATTTTTTTTTTTTATAAAAAATAAATGAAAAAAAGGGGGGTTGCCATCCAGGGCCCTGGGGAGCTCTGGACCCCTTTTCCAAAAAACAAAACAAAAAAAAACATAAATAATAATAAAAAAATAAAAAAAAAAGGTTGCCATCCGAGCCCCTGGGGACCTCCGGACCCCTTACAGGTGTACTGCCTGTACCCCCCTGATGGCGGCCCTGGAATTATTCATTAAAAAATATTAATGATATACAGTGCTTAAGCAAACAAATTGTCATTTGCATGGGCAAATCTACTATTAAAGCTTGTAGAGACAAGACGTCGCTTGGGTGCCCTAGGTGGTTGTGGGTAAGTACCTCAGCACAGCAGCTTGTGTTGCACATTGTTTAAGACTAGTGATCTGCAGGGTATTTTTTTAGTCTGAGGTTTTTCTTGGCTAATAAAGAAACTGAACACGTCAAGAAATGGCGTCCTAAATGATGGATGGGTTTCCAGCAGGGAAGGCAAAGAATTAGTGAGCCGTGTGATGGAATCACAGGGAAATAATATCATTTTTTTTCAGCATCTGGCATCAAGCTAGGAAAGTGCAATTTTTTTGGGGACTGCGCAACATGCAAGTCAATAACAATATATTTTTATCACCGTTATGTGAAGGGCATCTCCCACAGATCGTCCAGGTTTTTACCTTTGAAGTGGGAGCTGGTGTAAGAACCTTCCACAAGGTCATGAACGTATTTAACCGGACGCTAATGAGAAGAACCTAAATCATTAGCTTGTGTCAGAGTGGGGGTCAATACAGTGCAAGATTTAGCACCTTAATTATTTTAAAAAAGTGAAAGGAATGACTTTTTATCTTTAATTATGAGTAACCTTTTAGGTGTAGAATTAATCATAAGAATTGAACAGTAATTTAATGCATATAAGGCCACAGGATTGAGTATACATACACTGATCTATTCCTAACTTAGATATAAGCGCCTTCTATAAATAAAAGCATTTAGAAGGTTTTTTAAAAATAGAATCTGTAGAAATGCAGAATGAAAAAATAAAATTTGTGAAATTTGCCTTCAGGCCTGGTTCACGCCTGTGCATTTGGTGTGGCGCGCTTTGCACAGCAGCCTATTCACTTGAATGTGCTGCTATACCTGTAAAACCGAACCTTTGTAAAACCATAACCGCCGGGAAAACACATGGCGCTTTTGCATAATGCAATGCGATCCACCTGCAACCACCTGCACAAGTGTCAACCTAGCCTATGGGTGCTCAACCTGTGGCTCTCCAGCTGTTGCAGAACTACAAGTCCCATGAGGCATTGCAAGGCTGACAGTTACAAGCATGACTCCCAAAGGCAGAGGCATGATGGGACTTGTAGTTTCGCAACAACTGGAGGGCCACAGGTTGAGCACCCATGAGTCCTAGCCTTACTCACTTAAGACCCGGACCAAAATGCAGGTAAAGGACACCGGCCAGTTTTTGCGATTCGGCACTGCGTCATATTAACTGACAATTGCGCGGTCGTGCGACGTGGCTCCCAAACAAAATTGGCGTCCTTTTTTTCCCACAAATATAGCTTTCTTTTGGTGGTATTTGATCACCTCTGCTGTTTTTATTTCTTGCGCTATAAACAAAAATAGAGCGACAATTTTGAAAAAAATGCAATATTTTTTCCTTTTTGCTATAATAAATATCCCCTAAAAAATTTTTTCAAAAAACTATTGTTTTCCTCAGTTTAGGCCGATACATATTCTTCTACATATTTTTGTAAAAAGAAATCGCAATAAGCGTTTATCGATTGGTTTGCGAAAAATTTATAGTGTTTACAATATAGGGGATAGTTTTATTGCATTTTTATTAAAAAAAAATTTTTTACTACTAATGGCAGCGATTAGCGATTTTTTTCATGACCGCGACATTATGGCGGACACTTCGGACAATTTTTTCACATTTTTGGGACAATTGTAATTTTCACAGCAAAAAATGTTATAAAATGCATTGTTTACTGTGAAATAAGACAATTGAAGTTTGGGAGTTAACCTCTAGGGGGCGCTGAAGGGGTTAAGTGTGACCTCATATGTGTTACTAACTGTAGGGGGGCGGTGTTGGACGTGTGACATCATTGATCGTGTTTCCCTATATCAGGAAACACACGATCAATGACAGCGCCACAGTGAAGAACGGGGAAGCTGTGTTTACACACAGCTCTCCTCGTTCTTCAGCTCCGGGGGCCGATCGCGGGACTCCAGTGGCGATCGGGTCCGTGGGTCGCGACCCAAGGCTGGGCACTTAAAGAGGACGTACAGGTACGTGCTTGTGCCCAGCCGTGCCATTCTGCCGACGTATATGTGCAGGAGGCGGTCCTTAAGTGGTTAAAGAGGAAATAAACCCTGATGGTTGTTACTTCCTCTTTGTTTCCCTGCAAAGGTAAAGCATAAACAACTGCCTAAGATACGTCGAATCACTGCCTACGACGTGAACGTAACCTACGCCTAGCCATATTCACAAACTACGTAAACAACGTAAAATACGACGGCTGTGTTCCCTGGTCCATACCTTTGCATGAGTTGCGCCTCCTATATGGGGAATAACTTTATGCCGTACGTAAGTCTTACGCAAACCACGTATATGATGCGCCGGGCGTAACTACGTTTGTGAATCGGCGTATCTCCCTCATTTGCATAGAAAATCTATGGGAGCGGCAAATGCGCCCGGCGTAAACATGTGCCTACGATACAACGGCGTAGGCAAGTTACGTCGGTCGTAGGAAGCCTATTTTCAGGCGTATCTCAGATTGTGGGCACGGCGCACAGATACGACGGCGCATAGTTACACTTACGCGGCGTATCTCGAGATACGTCGGCGTAAGTGCTTTGTGAATCCGGGCCATAGTACCCATATAACAACCAATCACAATCATTATTGTATTGGTCTCACTACAGATAAAAACTATACATTTTATAAGTATGATGTGGGGGCTAAAAGTATATGAAAACCTAAATCACATTTTCAGTATGCTTGGCATAATACTGTATACAATATACATGTACAGTGTCTTTCACAGAGATCCAGCCATTAACAGCATTTCTTGTTGCAGGTTAACAATAATAAGGCGTATATTAATATATGAGCACAGTGGACCTCTGATGCTCCCTGGCTCTCAGTTTAGGTAAGGCTGAGTGTTGGCGTTTATGCTCCTCCATCTATCTGAACGCCTGTTTTTTTTTTTTAAATAACGTTTTATTTTGAGAAAAAATAAAACAGCAGTACACAGGTACAAATGTAGTAAACAGACTAAACCAGAAATGAGATAATGAATATGCCTGGTGTACATACAATAAAGTTGTGAAGGATGGAACCCTCCTCCGATCTTTGGCATCACACATTTCAACAGTAACAACAATATCTCAAATAAAAGAAACAAAAAGGAAAAGAAGGTGAAAAAACAGAGGGGGGGGGGGGGGAGAGGGAGACCAGATAGGAAAGGGTATTAAGTTACCTTGATTACTCTATTGCTGGCTCATAACGGGTCTTCCCGAGAGTGCCACCGTTCCCAGACACCGTTGAGGTTGTCCAGTCTGTCCTGCATTCTGCCCGCCATTTTCTCAATGAGTTCCACGTCCTTCACCCTAGCATAAACGGCTTTCTCAGATGGGGACACGGTTTTCTTCCAGTGGAGGGCTATTACATTTTTTTAACATTAGATTGATGCTCATTTTGTCAAGGGGAATCAGGTCGTTTTTTTAAAATCGAAGCAGTACTTACCGTTTTAGAGAGCGATCTTCTCCGCCGCTTCCGGGTATTGTCTTCGGGACTGGGCGTTCCTATTTGATTGACAGGCTTCTGACAGGCTTCCGACGGTCGCATACATCGCGTCACGAGTAGCCGAAAGAAGCCGAACGTCGGTGCGGCTCTATACGGCGCCTGCGCACCGACGTTCGGCTACTTTCGGAAAATCGTGACGCGATGTATGCGACCGTCGGATGCCTGTCGGAAACCTGTCAATCAAGTAGGAACGCCCAGTCCCGCAGCCCATACCCGGAAGCGGCGGAGAAGATGCATCTCTAAAACGGTAAGTACTGCTTCGATTGTAAAAAAAATAGCTGTAGAACACCTGTCGGGGAAGGTCATGCTTGGGTTGGAGCTCAGAGAACGTGAGCAGTTTATAGGATCTGAGGTCCACTAGGTGTCCGAAGTGGAAAAGGTTCCGCGAGGCCCATGGCCATGACATCTGATGAATGAGACATGCTGGCACTTTGGGATTGAAAAGGAAGGAGGTCATCAGTTTGCATTCAGATTTAAGCTCGCATTCACAGGATAGCTTCCGCCATAACCGTTGGAGCTGAGACATAGATCCTAACAATCGACCAGGTTCTACCTTCACATTCGCGTTCCAGAGGAGACTATTTGGGTGTACGGGTGCCAGACAAATTTTCTCTATCCCTGTCCATTTATTGTATGACTTTTAGGGGAACCAGGAAACTATCGCTCGCAATTGGGCCGATTGGTAGTATTTAACCAAGTTGGGGAATGCTAGGACCCCGTCAGTGCGGGAAGCCCTCATGACCGAACGCGAAAAGTTCGCCTGAAGTTTATGCAGGTGACCATAGGGGACGGGTAGAGTCTGGAATAGATATAGGAGCTTAGGGAGGAGGACCATTTTAACGGATGCAATCCATCCTAAAAGAGATATTTGGTGGGTCTTCCATTTTTGGACCAGCACCCTAATCGACCCATATAAGGGGGGGAAGTTGGCCTGGTATAGGGACGCAAAGGACGGGGTGAGGTTAACACCCAGGTATTTTAGGGAAGTCCGCTCCCAGTTGTAGGGGAACCCGGATTGTAAATGGAGAAGTTCCTTCTCCGGGATATTAAGCGGGAGGTTCCTGGACTTTGAGGCATTTGTTTTGTAGCCCGAGAGCTCATCATATTTGTCGAGTTCAGCATGTAGTGTAGGTTTGGGCAAGAAAAAACTAGGTTGGGTCAGGGTAAGGATAATGTCGTCTGCAAACTGGGATATTTTAAATTCTTTACCCCCTCATGAATATGCCCAAAGGTCTGGATTTCCCCGAATGGTCGTCTCCAGGGGTTCGACACATAAGGCAAATAGTAGGGGGGGTCTCTCCATGTTTTTAATAAACTGCCTGTATATAAGATACCCTGATATATAACACTTTCATAATTTATGTAATGCTGCTTGTATTCTTTTGTATATTGCGGTACAAGATACTAATGTATTGCTTGTATTGTTTATTAGCTTTAAGAGCACTTAAACACTGTGAAAAGTGGATCCTGAAGAAGCCCCTATTAGGGCGAAACACGTTGATTCCTGTAGTCTTCACTTCTCTCTGCTGCACAAATTATTTTTGTATATGTTTACATTTATGAAATACTACCTTTTATGGATTTTATACTCCATCTTTTTTTAAATCTATATAAATAAAAAAGGCTGTTATTTTATGTGTTATGTTATTTAGATTTTTTTTGTGGCACTTCAAAATGCCCATGTGGAAAGACTAGGGGATTTTCTCCTTAAAAGTCTTGGTTCTTGGGGATTGTGCCTGTTTTTTTTTAAACAAGTTCTCCCACCCAATACCCACTGGGAATGTTAGCCTGCCCTGCATTCCTCCAGTTAGTTACTGGACTGCCTATCAGGTCTGCAGTCTAACAGCAAGCTGAAGGAATGCATACGACAGGCTGACAACACTTCCTCCAGAAGGCTGACAATGCTAGGTGGCTGCTTTGCAACTAGCAGCAATGTTGTCAGCCTTTAAAAGGAAGTGTGGTTATTGTCAGGATCTCCAGGTAAGAAACTTTGCAACAGATTAAATAAGGGGGTTGTAAAAGAAAAAAATAATTTTTCATAATAAGCATCCTTTACCTGCAGACATTCCTCTTTTCACTTCCTCATTGTTCGTTTTTGCTCAGAAGTTGCTCTATTTCTTCTCTGTTCTGTTCACTTCCTGCTTGTCTGATTTTACTCACCACCGTGAAGGGAGGCTTTACTGCGGTGGTCAGTAACGTGCTCATCGCCTCCTGGGAACTACATCTGTGTGGCAGGATGCTCTCTACGTGTTAGAGACTTCAAGGAGGTGTGAATTACTGGGCGTGCCGCAATTCATACTGGGAAATGTAGTTCTTACATGAACGGGCGATGCAAACCAGGAAGTGAATGAGAGAACAGAAACTAGAATGTCGGAGGTGATATAGATGAAGGAATTTAATAGGTATTTACTCGTTTTTTAACAGAATTATTACACTATTCTGTCTGTCTACCTTGCAGACATTAATTTTAAGCAAAAAAATGTTTTCCTTTACAACTCCTTTAATTTGTTACTTTCATAAAGAAAACGTTATTAGTGAGAAGCATGATGCCAAACATATTACAATTTAATTTGGTTGCTATTTTGGGGATAGGTTCAGTGGCGGCTGGTGCTCAAAATTTTTGGGGGGGCGCAAACGAAAAAAAAAATTGCAGCCTCACTGTGCCCATCAAATGCAGCCACTGTGCCATCAATTGTCACCACTGTGCCATGCCATCAAACGCAGCCACTGTGCCATCAATTCGCACCACTGTGCCATGCCATTAAACGCAGCCACTGTGCCATGCCATCAAACGCAGCCACTGTGCCATCAATTGTCACCACTGTGCCATGCCATCAAACGCAGCCACTGTGCCATCAATTGTCACCACTGTGCCATGCCATCAAACGCAGCCACTGTGCCATCAATTCGCACCACTGTGCCATGCCATTAAACGCAGCCACTGTGCCATGCCATCAAACGCAGCCACTGTGCCATCAATTGTCACCACTGTGCCATGCCATCAAACGCAGCCACTGTGCCATGCCATCAAACACAGCCACTGTGCCATCAATTGTCACCACTGTGCCCTTTAATTGTCACCACTGTGCCCTTTAATTGTCACCGCTGTGCCCTTTAATTGTCCCCACTGTGCCCATTGTCCCCAATGTGCCTATTGTCGCCACTGTGCCCATTGATGTCGCCGCTGTGCCCTGTAAAGTGCCCCTTTCCCCCCCCCGCCCGGCACTTACCTTTAATGGAGTCAGCCATCCACGTCCCTCGATGTCTTCTACCGCCCTCGATGACTGACAGGCGTCTCAGCCAATCAGGTTACCGGTAGCCAAAATAGGCCAACCTGATTGGCTGAGACGCCTGTCAGTCTTATACAAGGAGCGCATCCCTAGTGCGTTCCTTGTATAAGCTTCCGGGACCCGAGGGCTGTACTCGGAAAAGCCTATCAGAGCCGTTGGCTCTGATAGGCACTTCCGTACAGCCAACCAGCTGCCGTTATTCAGGTGGCCGGATATAAGCACCGACCATCTGAATAGAACAGCGGCAGCGGCGATAATAACATAGATTTGTGCAATGCATGAATCTATGTTATTAGACTCAGTGGCGGTGAGAGCCAGAGGGGGCGGCGCTTCAGCGCCCTCTATGGACGAACCGCCACTGGATAGGTTAAAGTTCATGTGAACCTTAACAATTAGGTGAGGTGAGGTGGAGCTGTCTGGAGTATTCTGAGGGGCCCTGACCAAGCTCCAACTTGGTTTGGCAGGGGGCAAGCCTCCTCAAAATTCAGAGTCAGCCCAGCTTGGGTGGCGTTGTTTGGGTGGAAGCTGGAGATGGAGTGTTAGGCTGTTGTTGGCCTTTGAGGGAGCTACCCGGTTTTGGGAGGGTTGACCTTGGGCCTGGGCTCAGGTGTGGACAAGACCTTCCAACATCCAACGGAGGTGTCCTGGACAGGAGGGACGGGAGCAAGGAGAGGACAGTATGAGAACGCTGCTGGGCAAGTCTCTAGGAGGAACAAGTTGCAGCCAAGAGGGGTGGTGAGTGCCACACAGTCAGGAGGACTGGGAGGCATGCCTGAGACTGAGACTGGGTGCAATCAGTCTGGGATGGGTGTAGAGCCAGTGGAGAGGACTGTGGTGGCACAGGCAGTGGAAAGAGTCAGCTGCAGCCAGGAGGGCTGGTAGGACCTGAAGAGGTGGTACTGGGATCAGTAGACAGGTGGGACAGCTAGCACTAGGACTAACAATTTTGCTACACCATAGGGGCCCTGCAAATGGCATTTCTGGGCCTGGCTAAGCCAATACCTGCAATTCAGTGCTAGCTGGTCCTGACAGTTATAGTTCTACATGCAAGTTTGTGCTGGAGGTAAAAGAGAGGAAGTTGTATATACCAGAGTTGTATATAGTTTGCAGTCCCTATTGCTTTTACAATCAACTGGGCATCCCATATGTACCCTATCCCTATCCAAGTTACAATTCCCTAAATAAAACAAACAAAAGAAAAGTACAAAGACTGCTTCTTGACTACTGAGTGTCTGAAGATTTGTGTGCCTGGCTGTACAGGGTGAGAGGTGCGGACCACAGCTACCAGCAGCCCCTGCGGGGGTACCGCTACACATTTTGTGTACGTACTTTTTTTGCGCATTCTTCATAAGAAGGGCGGCCCATTGAACTCAATGGGCTGCCCTAAAAGTGATGCACAGGAAAGAGCAGAAACACACAAAAGCACATGTATAGTGTAAATGGAGTCTAAGGCCGGCAATTGACGGAGCAAATTTCTTTCCTGCAACCACGGGCTCCCACCAACGCGGACAGTGTTGACAGGGGAATTCCTCCTGCCGAGCCATTGTCTTCTCCTGGCAGCTCGTCGGAAGAAGACAGTAATTATTGTTAAAGGCTATAACAGCATGTAAAATCTATCAGGCTGGTTGTATCCAAGTTGATTGATTGATCGATGGATCATCTTGGGTACATTCAGCCTGCCCATACAAGGTTCGAAACTCCTCCGGTTTCATGCTGAAAGGCCCGAGATTTGAACCGTTGTTTTACCGGCTTTAGAGTAGAGTCCTTATCTTGAGGAAATTATTTAATACTTGCAGCCATATAGATAAGCTCTTTCGAAGTTTAGAATGGGGAAGTACATAAGAACTGTGGCCACTCATCACAAAGGCCTGATTTACTAATGTCGACCTCACACAGCCAGTGAGGATAAGCAGTTTTTACCCTCCCTCACCAAGAGACAAATAGACAAAGACACCTTAAAAAATATGAATTCTGAAAAAAAATATGCCGAATGGTTAAAGCATAGATTAAAAATGTTTCTTTTGTTGGATTGGATAGGAGTGGTGGTGATCAACTCTATGGGTCAGTGAAAGCAGTGACCAGGTAGGTTCCCCAGGGCACCATGTAAAACATCTGTTGCACTGGCTCCAGTTGTGGTCTTGACTAAATATTGGATCTGGAGCACCATAGGAAATGAGGCCTCTGTGTTCAAACGTGAAGTATTCCTGTCTAAGCCTATGGCCTGCAAAGAGAACCCTTGAGTGTACTGGAAACTGGTGCGACGTGCTGGAGCTTCGGCACACCCTCCCTGCAATGCTGCTGAACAAGAAGCCCACGTAGCTCCAAGAACTGGCTAAACTACCCAGATTCTATGGGCCCTCCCTATACACATTTCATGTTATGAGGATACCAGCACATGTTCCTGCTCTGCATGGCTGATATCTTTTAGAAGGAAATATGTAATTTTAGTTTAAAAGACAGGTCCGAGCCTGAAAAACTGGATCAGTGGGTGAGAGTAGATCAGCTGATCTCCCAGCAGATTAAACATTAAAGGGGTTGTAAAGGTTAGTTTTTTATTTTCTAAATGGGTTCCTTTAAGCTTGTTTATTGTTGGTTCACTTACCTTTTCTCTCGATTTCACTTCTTTTTTTAAATCAAAAAGATGTTTATCGTACATAAATGAAAAGAACAAACAGCACAACATTCCAATGCACAGACAGATGTTGGATCCATTGAAACGTACATCATACATATATATACGTATAAACATTTGCCCCTCACTCCACCCATAGCCAGCAACTTCCCCCCATCAGCAGGTATGCATGCCCACCCGCCTCAATACATGTCAATGCAACTCACAGTCCATCATGGCAACAGTACTACCCCTATTTGCAGACACCTTAATAGTCTAGTCATGACAAGTTCCCTGGGGCTTAAACCCGGCGTATCCAGCCACATCGACCATATCCGCTCAAACCTGCCAGGACACCCCCTATGTTGATAGATATATTTTTCCATAACTAAGGCATTTCCCCCATGGGTAATCCAGGAGGAATGGCCCGGAGGAGAGGCGGACTTCCATCCCATCAAAATTAATTTCCTAGCTTGGAATAATACTTTGGAGATTGCTACCCTAGTCAGTTCCTCGGGGACGACATCTTCCAGCACCCCCAAGAGACAGCACATGGGATCAACAGGAATCTTGGTCTGGAAAACAGAATTGATAGTCCCCCACCACCCCGTTCCAATACCTGTGCAACTTCGGGCATCGCCACAGAAGATGAATAAGGTCCCCATCGTGCTGTTGACAACGGCAGCACAGCAGGTTCGCCAGCCTACCCATCCTATGCAGTCTTACCGGAGTGTAGTGCACCATCAACAATATGTATAATTGGGAAACTTTTTGTGCCACATTCAGGGAACAAGTAGTTAGGGACTGAAGAGCCTTCTCCCACTGGTCACCCGTAATCTGGCCTAGATCCCTTTGCCAAGCAGAGAAAGCCCTACATGGATACGCCCCCAGATGTTCAGACAGTAAAATCTGGTAGCATTGGGATATAATTCCTTTGGTTTCGATTTCCCTTCTAAGGGGCAGATCCACATAGAAATAGATGGGCGCAGCGTATGTGAGATACGCTACGCCGCTGTAACTTACTTTTGGCCGGTTCGAATCCCCAAAGAATTTGCGCCTAAAGTTATGGCGGCGTAGTGTATCTCTGGCGGCGGAATTCAAATCGGCGATTAGGGGGCGTGTTTCATTTAAATGGAATGAACTGCGCATGCTCCGTTTCTAAATTTCCCGCCGTGCATTGCGCTAAATTATGTCGCAACAACGTAATTTTTTTTAACTTAGATGTGATTTACGTCCATCCCGATTCACGGACGACTTACGCAAAAAAAAAATAACAATTCAAAATAAACGCGGGAACGACGGCCATACTTAACATGGCAAGTCTATCTATACGCCGCAAAATCTCAGCTTTAACTATACGCCGGAAAAAGCCGACTAGAGACGCCGTAAAAAAATTCGCCGGCCGCTCGTACATTCGTGGATCGTCGGAAATAGCTAATTTGCATACCCGACGCGGAAAACGACGTGAACGCCACCCAGCGGACGCCGAAGTATTGCATCTTAGATCCGAAGGCGTACGAGGACGTACACCTGTCGGATCTAACCCAGATGCCGTCGTATCTTGGTTTGAGGATTCAAACCAAAGATACGACGCGGGTAATTTGAAAGTACGCCGGTGTATCAGTAGATACGCCGGCGTACTCGCTATGTGGATCTGCCCCTAAATGTTTTTTTTCTTTGTCTGAATTTCTCACTTCCTGTTTCTCCTCAGTAAGCTTGTCCCCATCTTCCAAACCGTTCTGGCTGGGGGTTAGTCAGCATGATCGCCCCCTCCCTTGGGACTACATCCCTGCGGGGAGACGCTGGGGGAAATCGAAGGAAAAGGTAAGTGAACCAACAATGCACTAGCTTAAAGGAACCTATTTAGAAAATAAAAAATAAACCTTTACAACCCCTTTAGGGCCCTTTCACACGGGCGGACTAACGGACCGTTTTTTACAAGTCCGTTTGTAATGCTTCCCTATGGGATTGCAGACGTTAGAGGATGATGCATCCGCTAATGTCCGCAAAGATCCGCCTCCGCAAAGATCGGCTTTTTCAGACGGAAGAAAACCCAATTTTTCTCCTGTCTGGCGGAACGGATCGGATGAATACGGACACACGGTCCGTATTCATCCGATTCCCCATAGGGGAGAGCGGAGGAAAGACAGGGCGGTCTCTGCACAGTGTGCGGGGACCGCCCTGTCCGCCGACAGCTCAGCAGGGATTTACGGATGATCCCCGCTGAGCAGACGGACACCCACGGGGCGGATCAATACGGATCCGCTCCGTGTGAAAGAGGGCTTAAACTGTACCTACACCCAAAACCTGGCAATTATGTCCCAGAATTACAATAAGCAAAAATAGATCTCCGATAGTTGTTTTTAGAACAGAGGTCCCCATTGGCAGATTTCCCCTCCACTCCTATTTCGGTGACAAATTTAAGAAGATGGACTCTTATTAACTTTCTTTTCTAATGTCAATGGTCCCTAGTGTAGCAGTGCCCCCATAGGGGTTGCCGAGTATAATCTTCCCTGGGCCTTCCTCTGATTTTCCTGCAGTCAGACACTTGGGGATTTTTACACTACACCCGCACACTCTTCTGCTCGTTATCCAATAATTAGTCTAGGGTAGTTGTTTTTTTGTTTTTTTTTGTATTTGTTGGTAGAACTTGGATAGGAGAAGGGATTAGTGGGATACACCAACTTGAACTATGCACAAAGGAGGACAACTCTTACTTGACTCCAATAAATTGACATGGATAGCAGATTTACTGCTAGACCCCACTATGGCTGTGTCGGATGGCTGTGGCAGCAGACTCAATGTACCACTTTTTTTTCAGGACACTCACTAGTATCCCCTTTAGCTGACACTGGTCCACTGACTTCTCTAGCCTGAAGGGATGGCCCATACAGAACAAGCCCTTGGACGCAGGTAGCCAGAAACCAATAATTCTGGATGCGTCTCCCTCCTAGTCAGCTCTACAGGACATCTGGGTTGCAGCTTCCTCAATTCTGGCCCTCAGGTTGAACACCTGAGGACAGGTGGAAGCATGCACAGAGGAGGGGCAGCAGCCCCCTGTCTCCGGGACCCTGCTCTCCAGCCGAAGACCCCGAGCACATGTGCCCATGGCATATATACAGCCACCCAGCATGCCCTGAGGCACCTGCTTTTGCCAATGGCCAGGGCTGTAACTAAGCCAATTCTCCCCCTGCCCGATGCGCCTCGTCCTATTGTACAAGTGCGAAACAGGCAGACAACATTAGCATTATCGGAGCACAATGAGCAGACCCTATCAATGGATCACTGCTCCCTGGTAGGCAGAGAACGCCTACATTTACCTAATAGTCTCCCTGGTATGCAGGAAGACCAAAATCTATGCTCTCTCTCTAGCACCTAACTAAGAGGGTGCTACACTTGGAAACACTTGGATATACACTTGGATAAGTAGAGAGTTTGGAGATATAGACAGCTCTAAAAACCTGGCATGGGTTCTAACCTTTCCCCACTCTACCCAAAAATTGCGCTGCGCTAATCACAGGCAGTGAGACATTGTCCCAATGCTCGACTGCAGAGATCGGGACAATGTCTCCCTGCCTGTGGTTAGCGCAGCGTGGTGCCGACTACCTGGCGGGCTCCGCACATGGACTGTGCGAACATGCCGGAGCTCATCCTTAATGGGCATCCGTTGACACCACCGTTGGTAGTGCTTAATTTTTTCAAGTTGCATAGTAGAACAATTTTCTTGAAAGGCAAATTTATGACTGCACATACTCTTGCCAATACCCCTAACGAAGGTACTTGAACAAGAAACGCGTTGGGTACCGGTGATATTACTTCAATACCGGAGAGAGTTTTTACAATACATCATGCTATGTAATCTGTCTTTGTCTTTTTTTTTCTTTTTCTTCTTTGATATACCGTATTTATCGGCATATATCACGCACTTTTTCCCCCTTAAAATAAGGGAGAAATCGTGGGTGCGCGGTATACGCCGATAGCCGCTTCCCGCGCTCAGTTTAAATTCCTGCGCCGACATATACCGAGTGCAGTACACTCGGGTACATTCGGCTAGGCTTGGCTTCGCTCGTGCTCACGCATAAACGTCACAGAGCGCGAGCGCGAGCGAAGCCGAGCTTTGCCGAATGTACCCGAGTGTACTGCACTCGGTATATGTCGGCGGAGGCGTTCGAACTGAGCACGGGAAGCGGGGACTTGACTTGAGGCGCACGCTGGAGAAGCCGGGAGGACACCACCGAGGCCGCAGACGGACGCCGGACCGGACGATGGACGCTGGGAAGACACTAAAACTGTAAGTAATAAAATCATAAAACATTTTTTTTTACAGGAATTTCGGGGGCAACTTTAGGGGTGCGCGGTATACGCGGGAGCGCGCTATACCGCGATAATTACGGTACGGTTTTATGATTATTTTATGATTGAATGATCAAATGATTTTATGTAATAAATATATTTGTTAATCTATTCATGTGTGGTTGTTGCCTATAAAGTCCCAACGTAGGGGGGGTCTGTGGCGGTCTATGAGCTGAACAAGCTTATGCAGTGCTACATAGAGGATAACAGCTGTCCAGTCTCTAGTTTGCCACTTAAAGCGGAGGTTCACCCTAAAAAACATCTATGTACCATTACATGCAGCATACTTGCGTCAGCTACAGTATGCTGGTTTATTTTTTTTTTATCACTGTACATACTGTTATATAGTTCATTTTCTTTTCTTACTCCCGCGAGGAATAGGCGTTCCTATGAAGAGGCGTAGATGATTGACGTGCGGAAAAGGCACGTCACGCGTTCCGAAAATAGCCGATCTGAGACTCAGCTATATACGGCGCCTGCGCAGTCAGCTCTGCACAGGTCCTAGTCTGTGCGCAGGCGCCGTATAGCCCCGTGTCCCAGATCGGCTATTTTCAGAAGGCGTGACGCGCCTTTTCCGCGCGTCAATCATCTACGCCTCTTCATAGGAACGCCTATTCCCCGCGGGAGTAAGAAAAGAAAATGAACTATATAACGGTATGTACAGCGAAAAAAAAAAAATACCAGCATACTGTAGCTCAGGGATAAGCAATTAGCGGACCTCCAGCTGTTGCCAAACTACAAGTCCCATCATGCCTCTGCCTCTGGGTGTCATGCTTAATGCTGTCAGAGTCTGGCTATGCCTCATGGGACTTGTAGTTTGGCAACAGCTGGAGGTCCGCTAATTGCATATCCCTGCGGATGCAAGTATGCTGCATGTAATGGTACATAGATGTTTTTTAGGGTGAACCTCCGCTTTAAACTAGGTGCCTATTATTCTCTATGGCGGTGCATTTCAACTCAGCATTTAAATTGACAAGTTCAAATACGAGGCTGGGGAAAGGCAGGTGCAAAAGGTACAGTATGTATCGGCAAATTGCATTAGTACATCGGGTCCTAATATTCTGCGAGACTCTTCTTTCTTAAACTGATCGTTAATAGTGATCTCTGTCTCTCTTTTTCTCTTTCACTTCTGCTTTGTGTGCAGGAAACTCGGTACCATCTACAGGATGTGGCCACATCAACCGCAAACAGCTGTCGGCAACACCAAGCAACTGTACTTGTTCTGTATGTTTTCTGATGCGGCCTACTGAGCACTGTATATATAATGTATACCCCTCTTTAGTCTGTACAGGATAGTGGGGTATAACCTGGGCCAAATATACCAGCAGGGACACCTGGCCTGCGTCCGGGGCAATGGGGTGCCTTTCCTGTACAGTTAGCACGCTACACCATAGCTCCCAACTGTCCCTGATTTGGAGCAACGTCCCTCTGTCCCTCGTTCCTCCTCATATGTCCCTCATTTTAGTCTGATCTCTATAGTTGTATATAAAATGCACTTTTTATCTTTCAAAAGGTGTTTCCAGGGCTAAACCTTTCATCCAAATTCTAAATTGCTGATTTTGTACATTATAAAAGCCAATATAAAGGAATAAGAGTGGTAAAAAAAAGCACTTGTGGATTTAAATAACCTTTTTTTTGGATAATTCTCCTTTAAGGGGGTGTGGCGAGGGGGCGTGTCCCATGCCTACATACATTTGTAGTAGGTGTCCCTCATTCCCATCTCAAAATGTTCAGAGGTATGCGCTACACACCTCTATAAATGAACCCTCAATGCTGGGACCAGATCCTCAATGCTGGCACCCAAGGCAAATATGCTAAAGGGATCACATATTTACGCTGGCCACTAGGTGGCGCTTCCGTTGATTTCAGCGTAGAATATGCAAATGAGGTAGATACGCCGATTCAGACACGTACGTGCGCCCGGCGGATTTTTTTACGTCGTTTGCGTAAGGCTTTTTCCGGCGTAATGTTACTCCTGCTATATGAGGCATAGCCAATGTTAAGTATGGACGTCGGGACAGCATCGAATTTTACATCGTTTACGTCGTTTGCGTAAGTCGTTCGCTAATAGGGCTTTGCGTAAATTACGTTCACGTCAAAAGCATTGACTATTTGCGACGTGATTAGGAGCATGCGCACTGGGATACGTTTACGTCGCACTGCATACTAGCTCATTATGAAATACTTACCTTAGAACGAGGCGTCGGTATCTCAGCCGGTCTACGCCGATGGAGATGACATTTTGCCTCTGCATGTCTTCCGGGTATCGCGGCTCCAGTGCTGTGAGTGGCTTGAGCCGCGATGTCGATGTCGACTTCTGTCCGGTGTCTGCCAGGCTTTCAGCCAAGAATCCCTGATGCGCCGTTGAAGTCAGCGGCTTATTGCAAGGGAAATATTCTTTTTACCTACAGGTAAGCCTTATTATAGGCTTAACTGTAGGTAAAAGTAAAAAAATGACTATACTACCACTTTAACTGAATTGACGTCCTTTTTTTCCCACAAATAGAGCTTTCTTTTGGTGGTATTTGATCACCTCTGCGGATTTTATTTTTTGCGCTATAACCAAAAGAAGAGCAACAATTTTGAAAAAAAACACAATGGGGGTTATTTACGAAAGGCAAATCCACTTTGCGCAATAAATGCAAACTACAAGTGCAAAGTGCACTGAACAACCACCAACAATAAGAGAATGTTCCTAAAATGAAAAATGATTAATGACATTTTACTAGTGTATGGCCAACGCACACACACAGCCAGAGTAGCGCACTAAAACTAAAATTCCGATTCTTTGACTTACAATTCCAGGTCTTTGTCAGCAGGTATTTCATACCTAACCAGCTTCCTTTTATTAGATTAGCACAGTGCTCACGGGACACCCGGCTCAATGGGCCAGTAGGACCTGGAAGACCATTGTTCGGTGCTGCTCGGAGACGCATACAGATGGGAGCATTTTGTAGAAGTGTTGTGTCTGCAGCACACGGTTCACAAAAACAGCTCTGGGATTTCATTCAAAGCTTGAGCGGAGCTATGGAAACAAAGCAGGACACTGCGCCAAACCCAAACAATTTCTGAAGGAACGCTGCAGTACCCCCTGCCAAATTTCTCATCGGGAGTAAACTCAGTTACAGCCAGCCAACATAAACTACAGTGCCAGAACGCTAATTACATATTTAATTATATGTATGCATTGTAGCCAATGACTGCTTTATTGTGTCTGTACAATGTTTCTCCTCTGTGTATGGGAAGAATACGTGCTCCTTTGTAATAAATAGGACACGCCTGATTCTTAGAATAAGTTACGCATAGATTTCCCTAAGATCCGACCGGCGTAAGTCTCTTATGCCGTCGTATCTTATTTGCATATTTACGCTGGACGCTAGGTGGCGCTTCCGTATATTTACGTGTATAATATGTAAATTAGGTAGATACGCCGATTCAGAAACGGATTTTTTTACGTCGTTTACGTAAGGCTTTTTCCGGCGTAAAGTTACCCCTCATAAAGCAGGGGTAAGTCATGTTAGGTATGGATGTCGGAAACGTACGAACAGCGTCGTATTTTACGTCGTTTGCGTAAGTTGTCCGTGAATGGGTCTGTACGTAAGTTACGTTCACGTCAAAAGCATTGACTATTTGCGACGTGATTTCGAGCATGCACACTGGGATACGTCCACGGACGGCACAGGCGCCATTCGAAAACAGCGTCAATTACGTGGGGTCAAGTTCTTTCTGAATATGGAACTTGCGCCCTAAGTTACGGCGGCGTAGTGTATCGCCGATAGATACGAAAATGTATCTGAATCCAGGCCATAGCGTCTACAAAATAGGGGATAGCTTTATGGCATTTTTATTAATAATTTTTTTTTTTACTAGTAGTGACTGCGACATTATGGCGGACACATCGGACACTTTTGACACTATTTTGGGACCATTCACATTTATACAGCGATCAGTGCTAGAAAAAGGCACTGATTACTGTATAAATGTGACTGGCATGGAAGGGGTTAACCACTAGGGGCTTAGGAAGGGGTTTAGTGTGTCCTAGGGATATGTTCTAACTGTGTGGGGGCGTGGCTTACTGTGACACGACACCGATCACTGCTCCCAATGAGAGGGAGCAAACGATCAGTGTCCTGTCACTAGGCAGAACAGGGAGAGGCCTTGTCTACATTGGCCTCTCCCCGTTCTGCTGCTCTGTGACCCGATCGCGGGACACCGATGCACATCGAGTCCGCAGGTCCCGCGGGCACGGTCACGGAGATCGCGGCAGGAGCTTCAAAGTAACGTAAATATACGCTACTTTGCGCAGCCGTGCCATTCTGCCAACATATATGTGGAGGAGCCGGTCTGGAACCAATTAAAATTTGGCCAGTTCAGCAGGGAACAGAAATATTTCAATCCATCTTTGGCCATTTCTGCTAGAGAGAAGCTAATGATCAGCTTCTCTCTAATGGGAATGTTGGAAAATTCTTGTTCGATTTACGCTTGCAGCCATTCGGCTGCTGAGCTGATCAGTGCATACTGATAGTGGAGGAGTCCCCGCTGTCGGAAATACAATAGCGCAGCAGGGAGGATTCCATGCATCAATGGCCAACTTATGACAGGGTTGATGCTAGAGGACTGGGTCAGAGCAACATCAAAACTGCAGCTCTTGTGGGATGTTCCCAATCCAGTCTTCTGGGGCTGCTGACATCACATCCAAGATGGGGACACCTAACAGCAGTCTTCAGGCTTTTGGATGTCTACACAAGGGAGGCTTTACAGGTAAATAACTGCATACAATATTCTAAATGAACATACAATCTTATGGGACAATTGTGGTTTTAATGAATGGTTTGGCAACAGGGTCTCTTTAACCACTTGCTGACCATGCGATAGCTGAATGCCAGCTACAGCACAGCGTCATATGACGTCCTCCCATGATTGTGCCCGCCAATCAGCGGCTCTTTACCAAGTTATCAGCTGTGTCCAATCACAGCTGATCACGATGTAAACACAAGCGTGTATTGGCATTCCTTTTCTCACGCTGACAGCGTGAGGAGAGCCGATAACCGGCTTGTGTGAAAGGGACATCTACTGACATCTATTATCAGTGCAGTCCCAACAGTGCCCACCAGTGCTGTCTGCCAGTGATTCCTTTCAGTGCCCCAATTAATGCTTGTTAGTGCCCATCAGAGCCTCCTCATTCCCGTCCATCCATGCTGCCAATCAGTGCTCATCAGTGCCTCCTCATCAGTGTCACCCATCAGTGCCACCTATCATGCCCTTCAATGCTGCCTATTAGTGCTACCTATCAGTGCCACCTAACAGTACAGCCTCATCAGTGCCTCCTTTTCAATGCCTATCAGTGCGTCCTCATCATTGCCTATCAGTGCAGCCTATCAGTGCCCATCAGTCGCCTTCCTCTCTTAAAATAGCATTTTTTTTACTTTTTTAACCATCATTATTTATATTTTCCCCTCTTCTTAAAGTGGAGGTTCACCCAAAAAATCTATTTCTAACATTAGATTGAGGCTAATTACTGGAGGCAGAATCGGGTGTTTTGTTTAAAATCAATGCAGTACTTATCGTTTTAGAGATAGATGTTCTCCGCCGCTTCCGGGTATGGGCTGCGGGACTGGGCCTTCCTATTTGATTGACAGCCTTCCGACCGTCGCATACAGCGCGTCACCAGTTTCCGAAAGTAGCCGAACGTCGGTGCACAGGCGCCGTATAGAGCTGCACCGACGTTCGGCAACTCGTGACGCGCTGTATGCGACCGTCGGAAGGCTGTCAATCAAATAGGAACGCCCAGTCCCGAAGTCCATACCCGGAAGCGGCGGAAAACATCTATCTCTAAGGCCTTGTACAGACGAGCAGACATGTCCGATGAAAACGGTCCGCGGACTGTTTCCATCGGACATGTCTGCTGGGAGGTTTTGGTCTGATGTGTGTACACACCATCAGACCAAAATCCCCGCGGAGAGAGAACGCGGTGACGTAGACGACACCGACGTTCTCTGAAACGGAAGGTCAATGCTTCCAAGCATGCGTCGAATCAATTCGACGCATGCGCGGGGTTTCGGGCCGCTGGTTATACGTCATAACCAGCGGACATGTCCGATGAGTCATACTGACCATCGGACATGTCCGACGCACATGGTTCCAGCGGACAAGTTTCTTAGCATGCTAAGAAACTTTTGTCCGCTGGAAACCTGTCCGCTCGGCCAGGAATGCGGTCCGCTAGGCCCTACACACGGTTGGACATGTCCGCGGGAAACTGGCCCGCGGACCAGTTTCAGCAGACATGTTCGGTCGTGTGTACGAGGCCTAAAACGGTAAGTACTGCATTGATTTTAAACAAAACACCCGATTCTGCCTCCAGTAATTAGCCTCAATCTAATGTTAAAAAAAAAAATTCGGGTGAACTCCCGCTTTAAATCATGGCTTAGATCAGAATGCCTTTTCTATTGCCCGCGGCTTTCTGCTATACCCATGCCACTCATCCCAGAAAGCCACGCATGCCTGCCGACTGCAGGTACCAGCAAGAGACAGTAAGCCCCATGATGATGCGCACAGGTGTATGTGTAATCTACTGCTCATGGAACAGTGTGCCTCATCGTAGGGCTTGCTGTCTCTTACTGGTACCGACAGCTAGCACTCTGAGCATACATGGCATCAAGAAACTGACTGCAGGAACCTAGAAGAGACAGCCAACCTGCTGATGATATCACAGGTGAAGATGGCGGTGCAGGACCAAATATATGATTGAGAGGGTGGGAGTGAGTGAAGTTCATCTTTAGGGTCCTTTCACACTAGCGGACCGTTCGTCCGCTCATTACAAGTCCGTTAACGGACTTGTAATGAATCCCTATGGGATCGCGTCCGTTAGCGGATGGAGCATCCGCTAGCGTCCGCGTCAGTCGGGATCCGCTTTTCCGAACGGAAGAAACACTATGTTTCTTCCGTTCGGCGGAACGGATCGGATGCAGACTGACAGGCGGTCCGTCTGCAGCCGATCCCCCATAGGGGAGAGCAGAGCAGAGACAGGGCGGTCTCTGCACTGTGTGCGGGGACCGCCCTATCCGCCGACAGCTCAGCGGGGATCCCCGCTGAGCTTTGGCAGACACACGGAGCGGACCCAGAAACGGTCTGGAGGCCCTTAAGGTCCAATTCGAATCCAATCCCTGTGCAAATGGCTAAGTATTACATCAGAATAAAAACAGGTTCAGGTGTCAATCCCAAAGACCAGACAGAGGTGGTAGTAAAAAAAGCAATCTACAAGGATCAAAGGTCACAAACACAGCAACATTTAACAAATAGTACACCAAAAAGCAATGATAATATGCAAAGTGAAACAATCCATAGCTACCGGTTTGATTCCATCTAGAAAATACAGGGAGGATTAATTAATGTGTTTACCAGAACTAGATAAACATGCATCAAGGCTACATGTAAGCCTTGAGGATGGGCCTAATTTAACAGAAAGGAAGGAACTGCCAGTGATATCAGTATACATTGGCAGTTTATGATGTAAATGCAAAAAAATAGTAAAAAAATCCACCAATGAACTTGTATTCCTGAGGTCAATGTCCTTGTGTGACCTCCGCTATTAGCAACCTATCTGCAGAAGTTAGATTTGGAGAATCAAAGGCCATTTGTAATGGGTAATCAATACAAATACCACAGGGAGTCAATCATATTAGACCAGAAAATAGAGCAGATAAGGGCCTGTCCTTCAAATGTAATGTAGCACCCTGGTGTTTAGGCAGGGTTGCTAAGTAAAGTTAAGTCTCGTACACAGGATTGGATTTTCCCGACGGGAATTGTGTGATGACAGGCTGTTGTCGGAAAATCCGACCGGTTGTATGCTCCATCGGACAATTGTGATTTTCCAGGGACAAATGTTAGATAGCAGGCTTTCAAATTTTTCTCGAACATTTGTCTGTTTTTACATTTTCCGATTGTGTGTACACAAGTACACAAGTACAAACACGCATTCTCGGAAGCAATGCTCACCAAACACAACATTAGCAGAAGGTGCCCACAGGGTGGTGCTAAAGAGCTGAAAAACCATGTTGTTTTATATTTTTTTTGGCCGACAATTCTTTGCCATTTGTAGATAAGTTCCTGGTCAATGCCCTTCGGACAAAAGTCCTACGCTTTGTCTGTGGAAAATCAGATCGTGTGCACCAGCAGTAGGTGCCCTGGTAATTGTTAGTAGATCCACTGATTCCTCTCTAGTTCTGGACTTGCTGCACCTTCTTTCTTCTGTCACTAGGTGGCGTGATGCTGGTGACATTAGATAGACAAGGGCTTAGCAAGGGCAGGTTATGAATGGATAGGGTGTCCCAGCCAATTGGCAGGGGTTTCTTTAAGCCCCTTGGCCTGCTGGGAGAGCCTATTTATTTGGGTGGATTCAGGTGATCTGGGTCTGTGCCACCTGGAAGGCTGTCTGGGTGGACGTGTGTTATGCTTCCCTGGGCTGCTAAAACAACATACAATATCCAAGCTCAAACTTACCGACCAATCAGCAACCAACCAAATTCACCTGTCTAACAGTATGCGTTAAAAACAGAGGTTTATTAGCATGCATTTGCAAATGCATGTGTAAGCTGCAGGCCCCGTCAAGGCTCTCTGTTTACTGCAGTCCTAACTCTAAAATTTAAAGTCTCCTCAGTGGAAGCACATGCATGCTGATGGATAAATAAAGGGCAGGTGACTGGAGGTAGCCCAGCCCTCCTTAAAGGGGCAGGAGCACACTAAACACCCAGCACATAGAGGCAAAGGTGCCAGTCCGTTGTCTGACCACAATGACATCAATACAAAAAACAAATGTTACTGCCCCTACCTATGACTGGTCTATACAGTAAGGAGCACTGGAAAAGGCGCGTATACATACAAAAACAACATAGAATATCCAAGCTCAAACTTACCGACCAATCAGCAACCAACCAAATTCACCTGTCTAACAGTATGCGTTAAAAACAGAGGTTTAGTTGCACGCATTTGCAAATGCATGTGTAAGCTGCAGGCCCCGTCAAGGCTCTCTGTGTACTGCCTTTTTCCCTGGGCTGCTAGGCTGGAATCCTGAGGCCTATCCCAGGGACACCTGGCTGCTAGGCTGTCTGAGGCCTATCCCGAAGTAGGAGAAGCAGCGCAGGGTTGCTACTGCAGGATTGGAGTCTGAGAGTAATGGTTCTGCCGGACGGGGAACCAGTTGCAATCGGAGGTGGAGGGGAAGCTGTCGCCACTAAGGGACCATCCACCTTATTATTATTATTATTACTACCCGAGACCACTACAAGTAAGCTGGAGCTAGTACCAGAGCAGACTTCTCACCAGCCGGGGACGGTGAAGAAGTTGGAAAACTTCACCAAGTGCCAAGCCAGGGAGCCAGCGGGTCAGCAGGGGTGACGCATGAAGAGTATCTGTGTGTGCCAAGCCAGGGACCCAGCGGGTCAGCAGGGGTGACGCATGAAGAGTATCTGTGTTATGGAAGTGGAAGAGCTCAAGGGACCCAGTGGCGATTGGGTCTAAGATTCTAATGAGAGACTGGGATCTCAGTGAATGAAGGTCTACAGTGAGAGACTGTAGAGTGTGAAGAGAACTATTCCGTGTTTCTAATAGTTAAGTACAACTACTGTTAGTGACTGTTACAAGATTGTTGCCGAAAAAATTGAGAACCAGCTCTCAAATATTTGCTGTCGGAAATTCTGACAAGAAAAGTCAGATGGAGCGTATACACCAGGCATGTCCAAAGTCCGGCCCGGGGGCCGCAATTGGCCCCCGGGCCGGACTTTGGACATGCCTGGTGTATACGCTCCATCTGACTTTTCTTGTCAGAATTTCCGACAGCAAAAATTTGAGAGCTGGTTCTCAATTTTTTCGACAAGAAACGTTATTTTCGAAAATTACGATCGTCTGTATGCAATTTCGACGCACAAAAAAAATATGCATGCTCGGAATCAAGTCGACGACCGCTTGGAAGCATTGAACTTAATTTTTCTAGGGTCGTCGTAGTGTCGTACGTCACCGCGTTCTTGACGGTTGGAATTTTGTGTGACCGTGTGTATGCAACACAAGTTTGAGCCAACATTCCGTCGGAAAAAAATCCACGGTTTTCTTGTCGGAATTTCCGATTGTGTGTACACAGCTATTTTTTCTAAGGCAGGTTAGTAAATAGAAATCATGGACCAGATCGCACCCTACGAGCATTGATCATCTTTCCATCTCCTCAGTTATCACAGATTTCCATGGAATATACGGGGTTAAATCCGCTCGCTCACTACTAGTGCTAAATTTGTCTCCCTCCTTCTCGGAGAGTCATTGTCTCACTTTATGGTGCCGATACCGCCCAGATTTCTAAGTAATCAACTACTGGGACTCACAACATGCTAATTATTCTTTAAAAATAGATCCTGCTCTTTCTTCACACATTTTCGGAGGGGAGGAAGAAAGCTGGAGATGATCTGCATTCCGTAGACACGGCAGAAGGAAAGACAATTAACCCCATCTGGCTCCTTAGCCAGCACATTATCATGCATGAACAATACATTATTTTAAAGGGTCACTCCATATTCCGGAAGGCGAAAGAACACCGTTCTTCTTTGCAGTTTAGCGTAATGATATCTCAACTTCAAGCTGCCAACAAAAGTGATTTTTTTTTAACGGCCCCTAGAAAATATTTTTTTTTCAACTGTTCTGCTATCTGCCTCCTCATTATATTGTCTTGTGGCTTCCCCCAGATGTCTGCACAAAGCTTGACGCCAAATTATAAGCATCCCCTGCAGTAGGAGTTACACCGTGTGAGATGCATTCAGTTTCTGCACACCTAAATGGAATGCTAGGCCTGTAACTCTTCTTATTGTGGCTGATCATGTGATGATCGTACAGCATTCTCCTTATGCCGCGTACACATGATCATTTTTCAGGCTCTAGAAAAAACAACGGGCTAGATTCAGGTAGCAGTTACGGCGGCGTATCTCCAGATACGCCGCCGTAATTTAAAATCTGCGCCGGCGTATCTTTACGCCGATTCTCCAAGGCAGATATGTCGAAAAAATAGGCTTCCTCCGCCGACGTAACTTGAATGCGGCGGCGTATAATTGTGTGCATTTTTACGCTTCCGTTGTTTTCGGCGTAGAATATGCAAATGACCTAGATACGCCGATTCACAAATGTACGTACGCCCGGCGCAATTTTTTTTCGTCGTTTACGTTAGGCTTTTTCGGCGATTTTTCGCCGATGGCACTTCCCTTGGCTGAATGCCATAACGTGGATTATCATGCACAGACACTTTTTCTACGGCGGCGGCGGTGAAAAAAAAAACTCAGTAAATTTTTCGCACCGTGCTCAGGGCCGGCGCTGGCTCCGTAAGACAAGTGCCCATGTTGCCTTGCGCTAGCGCCGGCCCTGATTGTAGGCCTTTGCTGCCAGCACACCCCATAAGCAAAGACAACATCAAGGTGAGGACATGACATATTGTGCGTTCCGTAACCAGAAATCCATTTGTGATCTGGTGCCTCATCGAGTGCTTTGTATCTGATGTATATCCCGCATTCTCCGGGTCTCATCCTGCGCAGTCTCTGCGGTGCATCTTATCAGCACTTTGCTTGCCATTCACAAAACACATTAGCTGGATTGCTTTGCTTCTCAGATTTGGTGGAATTGAATTCTTTTATGAGAGTCTGTATTCAGAAGGCAGAGGCTGCCTGCGCTGCACTGAGGAGTAATATGCCGGCTGCTCTATGGAGCGGTGAGCGCAGCCAGAGGCGAGGAGGGCAGGCGGAGGCATGATAACCGCATGAACGAGGCTCTTTTCCTCTTTCTCTGTGTGAAGTCTAGTGTATTCACATAACCTTATCGAGAAGGCAGATGTTTATTGGAGTCCAGCAGAGGTATATATATATACAGTTGTGCTCATAAGTTTACATACCCTGGCAGAATTTATGATTTCTTGACCATTTTTTAGAGAATATGAATGATAACACAAAAACATTTCTTTCACTCGTGGTTAGTGTTTGGCTAAAGCCATTTATTATAAATCAACTGTGTTTACTCTTGTTAGATCATAATGGCAACAGAAACTACCCAAATGACCCTGATCAAAATTTACATACCCTGGGGATTTTGGCCTGATAACACAAGTTGACACAAAGGGGTTTGAATGGCTATTAAAGGTAACCATCCTCACCTGTGATCTGTTTGCTTGTAATTACTGTGTGTATATAAAAGGTCAATTAGTTTCTGGACTCCTGACAGACCCTTACATCTTTCATCCAGTGCTGCACTGACATTTCTGGATTCTGAGTCAATGGGAAAGCAAATGAATTGTCAAAGGATCTGCTTGAAAAGGTAGTTGAAATGTATAAAACAGGAAAGGGATATAAAAGATACCCAAGGAATTGAGAATGCCAATCAGCAGTGTTCAAACTCTAATCAAGAAGTGGAAAATGAGGGGTTCTGTTGAAACCAAACCACGGTCAGGTAGACCAACTAAAATTTCAGCCACAACTGCCAGGAAAATTGTTCGGGATGCAAAGAAAGAAAAACCCACAAATAACTACAGGTGAAATACAGGACTCTCTGAAATCACGTGGTGTTGCTGTTTCAAGATGCACAATAAGGAGGCACTTGAAGAAAGATGGGTTGGATGGTCGAGTCGCCAGAAGAAAGACATTACTACACAAATGCCACAAAGTATCCCACTTACAATACGCCAAACAGCACAGAGACAAACCTTCTGGCACAAAGTCATTTGGAGTGATGAGACCAACTATAAATGCTACATTTGGAGAGGAGTCAACAAGGCCTATGATGAAAGGTACACCATTCCTACTGTGAAACACGTAGGTGGATCGCTGATGTGCCTCTGGCCGAGATTTGTCAAAGGCCACATGGACTGTGGAACAGAGAACATTTCATCTCTCATTTCCAACCACCATAAATACATGTAACATTGATGTGCCCAATATTCTCAATAATAAACCCTCTACACCCCTGGTGCCCAATGTGAGGCCAAGAGCCACATAAGGTGCTTTGGTGTTTGAAGTGTGGCCCCCCAGGCCTCAGCAGTCAATCGAGGTAGCATTACCACTTGCCTACTGGGTACTTTTTCCCCCCTTCTTGCTCAGGCCAATTTTCATCTTTCCTAACTGTCACACTTTGAATGACAATTGCGCGGTCATGCAACACTCTACCCATATGAAATTGTTATCATTTTTTCACATAAATAGAGATTTATTTTGGTGGTATTTAATCGCCACTGTTTTTTTTGCTAAACAAACAAAAAAATACAGAAACTTTGAAAAAACAACATTTTCATAGTTTGTCATAAAATTTAGCAAGTAGGTCATTTTTCTCTGTCACTGATGTGTGCTGATGAGGCTGCACTGATGGGCACTAATAGGCACTGGTAGGCAGCACTGGTAGGTGACACTGATGATGAGGCACTAATAGTGACACTGATGATGAGGCACTGATAGGTGACACTGATAGGTGACACTGGTGATGAGGCACTGATGGGCCCTGATAGGTGACACTGGTGATGAGGCACTGATGGGCCCTGATAGGTGACACTGGTGATGAGACACTGATAGGCACTGATAGTTGACACTGGTGGGCACTGATTAGCAGCACTGGTGGACACTATTGGGACCAATGTCCCTTTAACAGAAGCCATTGCCTTTCTTTTCTCTCCTTACACAGTGCGTGAGCCGATAACCGGCTTGTGTTTACTTCCATTGATCCGCTGTCATTGGCTGACAGCTGATCACGTGGTAAAGGGGCACTGTAATTGGCCCTTTATCCCGATCACAGAGCGCGCCGCCCACGCACGTGTGGGCAGCGCAAACTCTAAGCTTGGGTACCGCCATAATGTTTGACTTTAAAATTAAAATGACACCGCCTGGTCCCGGCATTGATATGTGCATACATGAGAAAGGTCCCCCCCTCTCATGCAGGGCGAGTAGCCCCGCCCACAGGGACACATCCCTTGGTGGCACAAACAACACCCTTCTGCTAGGAGCTTATAATATACACACAATGTTATCTGGTCCTACCCTGGATTTGAATATTGTGACAACGAGTAAATCATTTTATATGAGATGGCCTTCATTTTTATGATGGAGGCTGGGCAGGACTGAATCGGCAAGAGATAATGCAGATTAGTGGGTAGCCGGGGGCCAAAACAAATAATAGAACACAGACACAAAACCGAATCACTGGAAATGGTCTGAGTACCATTAAACTTTTATTTTAGTTCTGGCGGGTTAGATCCTCTGTCAGATTTATACTGCTGTCTGTGTCCCTAGTGGAGAGATTCACCACTAAAGTGTTACTAAACCCAGGGCTCTGCATTCACTATATCTGGTCTCCCACAGAACATGGAGATGTAATTATTTTAGTAAATATAAACTGCTAAATACCTTTTTTCATCAGCAGTATATAGCAGTCTTGTGACTTCGATCAGTGTCTGGTTAAATCTTGTAAGAGGAGTTTTCATTCTCCATTGACTGTCCTATAAGGCTGTAGGACCCTTGACCCTCTGTCTGGTCAGTGCTGATTGGCCCTGTGCTGATCACATGCACTCTCCTAAGAAAAAACGCTCTAGCAATACACACCAAACTGAGCATGTGCAGAGTGCTCCCAAGGCTCTGTATTGTCAGGTGATGGATTGGGGACAGTGGATTATAGAAAACAGGATCAAACAGCCTTTTTACACAATGCAGAGGTTTAACCGCTTAGGTTCCACAGTAAGTATAACAAGCATTCTTTACTGCATATACTGTACAGACTGTTTTTACTATTGTGGGGTTAGTAACACTTTAAGAGCCATTTCACACTGCTGCAGCGTGGTTTGACACCAGCACATGTAGGCAGGTGCAGTCTACTTTCTCCACTGAAGGTGGCGCTCTTCCACAACAAGGTTCCTCTATGTTTTTCTGGGTCACTGGGAAAATTATCCTATTGGATGCTGACGCCCCATGTGACTCTAGCAGCCATCTTGGGTCAGGCACAGCCCATTTAAGACACTGGCTCCCAGGTTTGTTGTGCATTTTGCAAGTTGGTAGAGTAGGGACTGGTATGGTGCCTGTCAGGGACAATACTAGTGGTAAGGGACAAGGTTCCTGACGAGGAGGGAAAGCGTAGTTTCTAACTGCTTGGACATCATCCCGCTTGGGCACAAGACAGCCAGGCCACACTCTGATCTCTTTACAGAAGCCATCCATCGGGTGATGCCCGCTCTCTTCACTTTACTGGGAACCGTGAGTGCACTCGGTTGGGCAGCCTTCGCACTGAGTTTGTTGTGAACTGTTTCTGTGCTATTTCAATACACGTTTTCCATTGCATCTGACTTAGGGTGCCCACGTGTCCCGGATTGCCCGGGACTGTCCCGCAATTGACATGTCTGTCCCAGGTCCCGGGCACCTTCATTCTGGGACAATACAATGTCCCGGAATGAAATAGAGGACCCAGCCACCCCCTACTAACTAATAACTACATTTCCGGAACTTTTTGCTAGCGCTGCCTTTCATCTTGCATCCAATGACAATTTATTCTCAGACAGTGAGGCCGGGAGCGAGGCCTGCGCCTCATGCAGCACTGCTGTCCCCACCCACCTTGGCACCTCCTCCTTCTCCAGAACCCAGCGGCAAGCAGCAGGGACTGGTGAGACCTTCACTCTCCAGATAGTGGCGTCACTCCTTTCCTTCTACACACGTGGCTCATGCAGAGGGAGTGACAGCAGCACTGCATCTGGTGGTAGGCTATGGGTGGCAAGCAGCACTGCATCTGGTGGTAAGTGGCACATTCACCTGACAAATAACCCACCGCCAAATTCCCCACCAACCCCAAGACTACATTTCCCCCGCCCCCCTTTTTTGGGGGGGGGGGGTGAGAGAGGGGTGTGTCCCTGAATGGCAGTTTTGAAATGTGGTCACCCTAACCTGACTGTGTGAATTATTGTCGTAGCACCACGCTGCACCCCACCTACACACACTGTGCATGCAGTTTTCATGCAGTTAACTCGCAGTTTCCCATACACTTTCTATTAGATCCGTGTTTATGTACGTTTTCTGAAAGCACAACAAAAGTCCTGCACGCTGCGTCTTTGGTGCACTTTCAGAAAACGCACCAAAAATGCACAATCCAATGGAAAGTCTATGGGATACTGTGGGTTTGCTGCACAAAAATCTGCAGGTACACCTATGCTACGGCCAAACCGCAGGGTGGCAATGTGAAACACTCCTTATTTGTCTTGTTGACCAATATCATTGGGACAAGCAATCGAAATTGGATGAAGCAAGGAGTAGACACTCGTTCTAGCGAGCGTCTAAGAGGTGATTTCCTCCTATTTCCTGTTGTGTCTTTAGGACAGGAATAAAACAAAAATATAGCTAAAATAGTGGATATACAGTATACACTATATAGCACAGGTAAATGATGATGAGAAAAGTCCAGTGACTGCTGAGAGACACCTGCTGGTGGAAACAGGAATTACAGATAGAGAGCCACAGGAGCACAGTGCCACCAGCAGGTAAAATGAAGGAACAGCAAGCTAATAGTAAATGTCTGCCAAAGATACTCTACACTGTAGTCTCCAGCATTTTCAGTAGACCAAGTGCATAGAGTCTACAGCATTTTCAGTAGACACATATTTAGAATTATTGTTCCTTGAAATATATATATATTTTTTTATAAAGGAAACTTGATTTACCGTCTATTTGTATTAAATATACATATTAGAAGATTTTCCGCTAGAAGAAGTTCTGTGATTTACTGCAAACTTTAATATAATTAATCAACTTCTGAGTAAGACCTCAGCATGCACTAGTGAATGTTAATGTACAATCACTGAGAGGCAGACTCTACGGGCTAGATTCACATAGAGATACGACGGTGTATCTCCTGATACACCGTCGTATCTCTGACTTAGGCCGGTCGTATCTATGCGACTGATTTATAGAATCAGTTACGCATAGATATGCCAAAGATCCGACAGGTGTAACTGTGTTACACCGTCGGATCTTAACTGCAATTTAAAAATGGCCGCGGGGGGGCGTTCTCGCTGATTTACGCTGAGAAATATGTAAATTAGCGAGATACGCCAATTCACGAACGTACGCGGGTCCGACGCAGTGTTGTTACAACGTTTACGTAGCGGTTTTCCCGGCGTATACTTACCCCTGCTTCTATGAGGCGCAGCCAATGTTAAGTATAGCCGTCGTTCCCGCGTATTTTTTTTTTTTTACGTTGTTTGCGTACGCCGATTCTCAAACGCGCTTTACGCGAGTTAGGCTCACGCCTGGGAGCAATGCACGCCGGGAAAATTCGCGGATGGCGCATGCGCATTTAAATTGGCGCGGTGACGCGCCTGATTTAAATGCTACACTCCCCCTAGCTGCGGAATTTGAATTCCGCCTGGGGATTTACGATCCGCCGCCGCAAGTTTGGAGGTAAGTGTTTAGTGAATTACCCACTTGCCTCTCAAACTTGCGGCAGCGGATCTTAAATCACATAGGTCAAGCGGATCTAAAGATTCGCTGGTCTATGTGAATCTAGCCCTACAAGTGTAATGAGAAAAGATGGCTGCCTCATGTATATGTGATATATACGCTGGTAAGATTCTTTGTGTTGCATCATCCTGCATTACTCAAAATGCATTGCATCATGCTGTGTTGCTCAGAAACGGGCAGGAACTATTTTTGCATAGGTTGAGGTGCTCTAACAGCCCATTCATTTATAATGAGCTGGCAAACACAATGCGCCCCTCCCATGAAGGCAAATGCGCGGGTTGCAGATATGGTGTGAATAACTTTCAGTAATGGTGTGAATAGGAACTTACATTTCTGTAGAACTTTAGAGCGGGTATTTTTATACTTAGGCTTGATTTGTGTTCTGTGTGCATGCAGTACACATGGTAACACACACGTGTAGATGTAACTACCATAGAGTCCATAGACTTTCCATTTGTCGTTCACATTAAACTGCCATGCATAGAGGTAAACACATTGGAAGAAATGGGATTTCTTTTTTGATATGTATGGCAGGCAGGCAGGCTACCACTGAGCTATAGGCTCCGTGATGGAATTTCTATTTGTCGTGTATTTTTTTGCAGTAAAACGTTTTCTGCATCAAAGCAAGCAACTGTGAATAGGCCCTTAGATTATCACTTTAACCACTTCAGTCCCGGAAGAATTACCTGCCAAATGACGGGTCCACTTTTTGCGATTCGGCACTGCGTTAGTTTAACTGACAATTGCGCGGTCGTGCGGCGCGGTACCAAACAAAATCTGCATCCTTTTTTTCGCCACAAATAGAGCTTTCTTTTGGTGGTATTTGATCACCTCCGCGGTTTTTATTTTTTGCGCTATAAACAAAAAAGAGCAACAATAAAAAAAAAAGCAATATTTTTTACTTTTTTCTATAATAAATATTCCCCCAAAAATATATAACAAAGCAAATTTCTTTCTCAGTTTAGGCCGATATGTTTTCTTCTACATATTTCTGGTAAAAAAAAATCGCAATAAGCGGTTTGATTGGTTTGTGCAAAAGTTATAGTTTTATGGAATTTTTACTATTATTTTTTTTATCAGTAATGGCGGCGATCAGCGAATTTTTATCGTGACTGCGACATAATGGCGGACACATCGGACACTTTTGACACTATTTTTCGACCATTGTCATTTATACAGCGATCAGTGCTATAAAAATGCACTGATACTGTGTAAATGACACTGGCAGGGAAGGGGGTTAAACACTAGGGGGCGATGAAGGGGTTAAGTGTGTCCTAGGGAGTGATTCTAACTGTGGGGGGGGGGGGGCTGGGCTACAAGTGACACGACAGCGATCACTGATACCGATGACAGGGAGCAGTATATCACTATACTGTCACTAGGCAGAACAGGAAAATGCCTTGTTTACATAGGCATCTCCCCGTTCTGCAACTCCATGACACGATCGCAGGACAGCGGTGCACCGGGTCCTGGGTCACGGTCACGCTTGCCCGCATGGCGGGAAATTCAAAGCAACATACAGGTACGTTGCTTTGCCCAGCCATGCGATTCTGCCGACGTATATCGGCGTTGGGTGGTCGGCAAGTGGTAAACAGAATCCTCAAAAAAAAAGTGTTATTTCTTTTTTATTACAGTGTTCTGGTCCCCAGAGGCCAAATTCTATGTAGTATTTTCTCCCATTTACCTATATGTTGTACAAGGCTAGTTACATGGACAGATGGGGTCTTTTTTCTCCCTATGGCCATCCTACAATGCAGCTAGTAAGGAGACGGCTGCTTTGCCAGTAAGTGGCTGTATTTCTCTTGCTGGCGCCTCTTGGGAAAGTACTTGGAGCCAGAGACAAACACCAGCTATCAGTGCAGCAATCTCCTTCCTAGCTTCGTTGTCGGACATCTGCAAGGGAAGTGGACATCCTATCCGACCACATAGCTAGCCTTCCACCTGATGTAGACTGATGGGACAAATAACTACATGTCCCAACACTGTAATAAAAAAAGAAAGAGACTTAAAGATACACCAATCCAGTGAGGCTTTACCATCTCCACCCTTTATACTGTATTACTAGAAGGTCTCAAATGGATGAAAACTGGCATCACTTGATTCCCTAAGCACACAAATCTTCCTTTCAGCCACTAGATGGTGCTGTGCAGACAGCAAATCTGTAAAATAAAAAAAGGAACACTATGTTCTAGATATGGAGTGGTTGCTGACAATAACATAGCTCCCTTATTTCATCTCCCTAGGAAAGCCATGGCTATTAGGCACCTTCTCTTTTTAGCGTGTATGACAGGGTGCAAGCCAACAGATGTGTCACAGGAACACATTACCCAAGAATGCAGCTGACATCTATGTGCTGCATTGCACTGCATTTTAAAAAAATGAGTGCATTATCTAGTAGAATTTTTTTTATTGAGATATAAAGAGCGAACAGATGTAAAATTACCACACAGGGGATATGAACATTAGAAACAATGCAGGATTTCATGCAAAAACTGTGCCGTAGAGTGTAGACTATTAACTAATTATGACCCTCCAACCGAGACCAGGGGCAACGCTGTATCCTGGCCTAGGCCAACAAGGCCCAGGCCTATTGATACAAAAAAATCACTGGCGCTCAATGGGAAATAACTAATATCCCATGAAATACTTAAAACCCTCGTATGGGCTGAGAACAGTCCGTGCTGCAGAGATCCGGATACCCTGAAGTACCACAAATACACAAATACACCAAAAAGGAAAACTCTGCGCTCCTGAAAGTTCACAAATTATAAATCCACTTAATGTTTGTGAAGAAAAAAACATACATTAACACCTTTTTTAACCATATAAAGGACTGGATCTTCCGAAAATTAAAGTGTTAATGTATGTTTTTTTCTTCACAAACATTAAGTGGATTTATAATTTGTGAACTTTCAGGAGCGCAGAGTTTTCCTTTTTGGTGTATTAAGGCCCAGGCCTAGGGCAGCACTTTTCAGGGGGGCAGCACGGAAATGTCCCTGCCAGGTTCGCTGTACACTGTTAGTGTTGCACCAGTCTTATGGGGCGGACTGGGCTGAGAGGCAAATTAGTCTAGCTCCCCCATAAAGTGGCTGCACTGCTTCCGGTATGCGGGCGGCCAGCATTCTGCAACTGTGGGGGGGGGGGGGGCTGCTTCTAATTTTGACTGTCCTATCATCCTGGACCACAAACCTTCCTCACTGTGCTATATGTTTTCTGCTGCATCATTGGCGTGGTTACATCTTCTTAGTCCTCTCTATAAAATTATCAGAAATGCCCGGAGAGCGGGCAGACCTCTTCCCCCGAGGGGGCAGAGCGCGACTGATTTAAGCCTGCCCAGGCCCCTGACCCTGGTACGCGGGACGCAGCGTGATCCCTTGTAGGGGCGTACGGTGTGCCAGGGGCTACGGGAACTGGGCGGTACTAATGTATCAGGAGGCACCCTGAATTGACGCTCACACTACCTGAGTTAACAATGTGCGCTGCACGCTCTTGAAGAGTACATTGAATATGTTTTTGTTTAGGGATAGGGGAGATTATCTCCCGACATGTATATGTGAGATGGAACTGTCGATTCATAAACATGTACCAATGTTAACTGACATGTTGTGCTTTTGAAAAATCTCAATAAAAACATTTAAACATAAAATTATCAGAAATTATCAGAAATTTGTGCTTAAATCTGATTTCTAAATTGCTGCATTTGTAAATTCCAAAAGCCAACATAAAGAAATAGTAGCGGTAAAAAAAGCACTTGTGGGTTTAACCAATCTTATTTTTTTTGTACATTTCTCCTTTAAGGGGCGTGGCAAGGGGTGTGTCCTATGCCTGCATACTTTTGCTGATTGGTGTCCCTCATTCCCATCTCAGAAAGTTGGGAGGTATGAGACAGGGGCTACAACCCTCCCTTACTCTATGCAAAATGAAAAAAAAAAAGTGTTGCTTATAGTTCTACTTCCAGATATACCCCCCGCCAGCATGCCCAAAGAGGGAAAACTCCTCTGATTGGCTGCTAGGGAAAGGATGGTTCTGTCAGAACCCCTATAGCGCCGACTGTCGCCCAGGGGTGGCAACGCACCCCTGGACACACAGACTGAACCAGGAGGCAGTTCTGAACTGGCAATGGCACAAACTAACAATTAGTGAATGGGAGCAACTAAGATCTCCCATTCCCCACTAACTTTAGCGTAACGCCCCAACTATTTAAAAGAGGGGGAGCGCTACACAGACAAAGAAAAAAAACATTTAGAATTGAAATGGAAGGAAAAGGTAAGTGACCCAACAATGCACTAGCTTAAAGGAACCTATTTAGAAAATAAAAAACAAACCTTTACAACCCCTTTTATGTGTGTATTGAGGATTTGGCAGATATACTATATTTTATCTGCACATAGTAAAGCCATACTTTTATTCATGGTGGCAGCCGCGTGCCTCTCTCCCTTCCCTGTGCTTTCAGCTGCATGTTAGATTAGGTTAATTAGTTAATAATTTAGAACACTGGATTAGGTTTATTTGTAAATAATTTACTATTGAACTAATTAATCTTGTAGGGATTAGGAGAAGCACCGCGCCGCTACGAATGTACACATCCGGTGCCAAATTACTGCAATGAAAAGATGGAGATGGTACTTTGGAGTAAATATGTCAATAATACTGATCATTATAAAAAAAGATTTCCTGCAGAACAGCCAGAATTGCACATTTATTTTGTTAATCACTTTTAATCACTTTTTATTTTTATTTTAACACTCTTTATTTTAAGATTTTTTTTAGATAAGAATGCTGAAGGAACCTACTGTATACAGACTATAGAGGAAGGGAAAAGCGATACTATGGTGAGTTAAAGGCGCTGCACACCCCAAATAATCGTAGATTTGGAAGAATACCCCAGGGTTTTTTTTGCAGCAAGAAATAGTAAGGTTATGTTATATCAAAAAAAGTTTTTTTTATTGAAAAAAAATACAAAAGAGAACATCTGTTAAAGTCAAAACATGAGCTCCGGAATTTGAATTATAAACATTAATACATCGTGATATACAAATGACATGTTTTTGACATGTGATGTTTTTTTCCTTGCCTCTAAACGTCCCTCCATGTTGGCCTACTGTAACAGACGTTGGGTGCCCCATGGAGAGTAGTAATGCAGCGCTCTAAGTGCACTGCGGCAAACAGTGGGTGTGGCCAAACTGCTTTTGCTGACATCATCGCCCTTCTCCCCAGTGATGCCGAACCTGCACACCAGACAGCCACCTGCAACTCCCAGACGGGAGCAGATTTGTGTGTGACATGGGGAGCTACAGCCTGGTCTGAATGTGTCCTGTTTTCAGGCAGACTGAAACCTTGCGAGGGAGCTCGCATGAAGGTGGAAAGCTTTTGCGAGGAGGAGCAGAGACAGCCGCCGAGGGACCCCAGAAGCAGGGCCAGATTAACATAGGGGCTATTGGAGCTGCAGTTTCAGGCCCTTTCCTCAAGATAGGCCCATTTGCCCAAAAAAAAAAAAAAAAAAGATCGACTTTGAGGATTGTAGCTCGGCGACCAGGGGTCACAGAGACCCCACATTTGGGAAGTATGTAGCTGAAGACCCACCCCATCACTGGTCAAAATATGGGGCACCTTTCATATATGGTTCCGGAGATATGGGGCTGCTTGTGTAGCCTGTCAGAAACGGCCAGTTTAAATACAAGCTGACACTCTCTGCAGACTGAGAGGATGAGATCACAGGGCTTATAATAATTATTTGTATATTACTTATGGTAATTAACCCCTTGCCACCCAGGCAGGGCTGTTTGAATGAATTAGGGGCCCCCAAGCAAAATGGACATGGAGGCCCCCCCCCCCCCCCAGTGTGCCCATCAATTGTCGCTACTGTGCCCCATCAAATGCTGTCAGTGTGCCCATCAATTGTCGCTATTGTGCCCCATCAGATGCTGCAAGTGTGCCCATCAATTGTCGCTACTGTGCCCCATCAGATGCTGCCAGTGTGCCCATCAATTGTCGCTACTGTGCCCCATCAAATGCTGCCAGTGTGCCCATCAATTGTCGCTACTGTGCCCCATCAAATGCTGCCAGTGTGCCAATCAATTCTCGCTACTGTGCCCCATCAAATGCTGCCAGTGTGCCCATCAATTGTTGCTACTGTGCCCCATCAAATGCTGCCAGTGTGCCCATCAATTGTCGCTACTGTGCCCCATCAGATGCTGCCAGTGTGCCAATCAATTCCCGCTACTGTGCCCCATCAGATGCTGCCAGTGGGTCCATCAATTCCCGCTACTGTGCCCCATAAAATGCTGCCAGTGTGCCCATCAATTGCCGCTACTGTTTTTCATTTGCTTTGCTCACCTTTTTATCTGGACTCTCTGTCACTCAGTCTGGTCTGGTGGGGCAAACTTCAGCGCCGGTCTTCTCTTCCTGGTTCCCTGGTACAGGCAGGCAGTCGGCCGGGCCGCTCGGGCGGGAGGAGGAGGAGCCTGGAGGAGGTCGCGTCGGAGATTTGCGGCCCTGGGCTGCAGCGGAGGTCCTCGGGAAGGAAACAGCTGGCTGAGTCGAGCCGTGGATCTAAGGCACTGGTCTGGCATTTCAGAATGCCGCCGCCCGCCGCGCTGACTCCGCCAAAAGGTCACTGACTGGACTGGAGGTCGGAGGGAGGACTCAGAGTCAGCGGTGAGTGCTGCTCTCTCTGCTGCTGCTGCTGCACACTGAGTGAGCACTCAGTGTGCACTTCCTGTCAGTCCGGCCGGGAACAGGACACTGAATCTCCTGTACCGCGCGGTACTCGGACGGACTGACAGGAGGAAAGAAGAGGAGCTCAGCCACGCTACAGCCTGGAAAGGGGAAGTTGGGGGCCCCAAGCAATTGTTTGCTTTGCCTGTCCTGTAGCGACGGGCCTGCTGTCAGCAATAAGTATGGGCACCCCCCTTAAATCCAGGGGGCAGATCCAGGGACAGACGTGGTCTGGGGACAGTGTCCTCCATCTGGGGACTGTCCCCGGAAACCAGGGACGTCTGGTCACCCTAAAGTAAACCCCTAGGGGAGTGTGTTTCACGTGGTGTGGACTCTGGTGCATGGTATATGCCTATCAATCAGCACCTGTGACACTGCGCTTTCCTTCCTCAGAAACTTTTCCATAGCATTAGTACTGTCCCTCACAGGTGAGGTACCTGTCCCTACTCTACCAATTCACCATAAGCAGCATCCAATTAGAGCCCTTCCCAGTGACAAGAAATCATAGAGGAACCACATTCATCCTGACCTCCTCCCCAGATGCAGTGCTGATGCAGGCAGCGCCACCTGCAGTGGAGAAAGTAGACTGCACCTGCCTACAAGTGTACTTCTTAAAGCATATGCAGAGACCTTTTCTTTCTCTTTTTATATTTCGCCAATCACAATAAAGCGTCTTTTATTCTTTTTTTTCAAGATGTGAGTGACAGCAAGGGGTGCGAGGTGGGCGTGTTTGGGAACACCTCTCCAACATCACGTAAAAGTTCCCAGCTCCTCAGATGACCAACACATGGACTGGTACACTACAACAAAGTCTGGATAAAAATGAAATACTGAACAGGTAGGCCATGTTTGCTGCACACATTTCAACACTTAATATTCCTTTTTTATTGCCGTGAGGATTTCAACAACTTCAAAACTGTTCTCTTCAAAGAGCCCTCCGCAGTTTATGCCCGGGGCAAACTCTCTTCTTGCCTTTTGGCAATAACAAGTTTTTCTTCTGGCACAGTTTATACAATGTCAGTAGATTACAAAGGTAAGTCAGGGTGCAGAAATCAAACTCACGTGGATGCCAAAAGTGCGAAGATCGAGCTCAGGCTAGAAAATATAGGAAGCATCTGTTTGGCTAGTAAAAAGTATTTAAAAGTGAGAAGGATCATGGAAGCCCTTTCAAGACACATTAAGTGGTCGTATGACCAAAAATTAAGACATTGGTCATATGACCTCTGCTGAAAAGCAGGATCAGCCAGTCAGTGGCTCTGTCTAAACCCTGCACCTCTTCCTAGATTTAGTTTTAGGATCTCACAGCAGATTATACAGCCCTTGGCTTTTCTGATTTCTAACCACTTAAGGAACGGACCAATATGCTGCTAAATGACCCAAGGGGTTTTTACAATTCGGCACTGCGTCGCTTTAACTGACAATTGCGCGGTCGTGCGACGTGGCTCCCAAACAAAATTGACGTCCTTTTTCCCCACAAATAGAGCTTTCTTTTGGTGGTATTTGATCACCTCTGCGTTTTTTTTTTTTGTGCTATAAACAAAAATAGTGCGACAATTTTGAAAAAAATTCAATATTTTTTACTTTTTGCTATAATAAATATCCCCCAAAAATATATAAAAAAACAAATTTTTTCCTCAGTTTAGGCCAATACGTATTCTTCTACCTATTTTTGGTAAGAAAAATCGCAATAAGCATTTATCGGTTGGTTTGCGCAAAATTTATAGCGTTTACAAAATAGGGGATAGTTTTATTGCATTTTTAGAATTTTTTTTTTTTACTACTTATGGCGGCGATCAGCGTTTTAGTTTTTTTCGTGACTGCGACATTATGGTGGACACTTCGGACAATTTTGACACATTTTTGGGACCATTGTCATTTTCACAGCAAAAAATGCATTTAAATTGCATTGTTTATTGTGAAAATGACAGTTGCAGTTTGGGAGTTAACCACAGGGGGCGCTGTAGGAGTTAGGGTTCACCTAGTGTGTGTTTACAACTGTAGGGGGGTGTGGCTGTAGGTCTGACGTCATCGATCGAGTCTCCCTATAAAAGGGATCACTCGATCGATGCAGCCGCCACAGTGAAGCACGGGGAAGCCGTGTTTACATACGGCTCTCCCCGTTCTTCAGCTCCGGGGACCAATCCGCACGTCACTCGCTCCGAGTGACGTGCGGATGCAATCCCCCCCATTACTCCATACGAGTGGCTTTGTTGCTGGATACGTCCGGCCGGCGTTACAGGCCAAATGCTGTTTTTATCAACCCAAATGTGAGTTGTATACCTGTTACATTTTTGTTTTAAATAAATCACCCAGATTTTATGCTATGTGGAGCTCTGTTTTGTCTTTTATACCCATCGTTGAGCATGGCATGGTTCTAGCGCCAGTGGAGGATTTACTGCTGATCTAAAATCTATGGTTGAGAGATATGCTGATAGTGGTCCGGCAGGACCTTGATTTCTGGTAAGCAGCTGCATGATTGGTGGTGGATTCACGTCTGGTGCCTAACAACATAATTTCTGCAGTTTACACGGGTGTCTTCCCTGCTATTTGGACTTACCACTTATTTTTCATTTATTCATTTTGGACTTCACGGACTTCACTTACCACTTCTGTGGTTTAATTTTTATTAGTATTATTGTGGCCGCGGTGTTTTTTTGCACAGTAACTTGTGGCATTTACCACTGGGTTTTTTACATACTATTTCCTAGCAGGGCCAGGTGGCTTTGGGCCCCCTGACTCTACGCGATTTACATAATTGTTTATATCTTAGAGTGTTAATTTAGATGTTTAGCACATGCACTTGGGCAGATGCCTAAATTGTTTGTTTGATATAAATTTATGATTTGGTTTAGCGCAATTATCCTTCTTTACCCATTTTATTTATTTTGTTTCGAAAAAAAAAATACATTCGTCCGAAAATCAGAATTAATTAAGGTCCAATTTGTCATTGTCCGTCAAAAGGTTCTAAGAAGATTCGAAGAAGCAGCTAAACTGTATGACACTGCAATCGTACATTTCCGCCCACAAGCTATAGTAGAATTCTAATGTTGTATGACTAGTAATAATTATATTTAACCACTTCCTTACTGGGCACGTATACCCCTTCCTGACCAGGTGAAATTTCAGATTCTGGCACTGCGTCGCTTTAATTGACAATTGCGCGGTCGTGTGACGTGGCACCCAAACAAAATTGGCGTCCTTTTTTTCCCACAAATAGAGCTTTCTTTTGGTGGTATTTGATCACCTCTGCGGTTTTTATTTCTTGCGCAACAACTAAAAAAAGACCTGAAATTTTTGAAGAAAAATACGTTTTTATTTTTTTCAGTTAATTTTATTTGTAAATAAGTACGTTTTTTCAATATTTTTTACTTGTTACTATAATAAATAGCCCATTTAAAAAAAAAAAAAAAAACATTTTTTTCTCAGTTTAGGCCGATACGTATTATTCTACATATTTTTGGGGAAAAAAAATCGCAATAAGCGACTGGTTTGCGCAAAAGTTATAGCGCTTACAAAATAGGGGACAGAATTATTATAAATTTTTATTATTATTTTTTTTACTAGTAATGGCGGCGATCTGCGATTTTTATTGGGACTGCGACGTTATGGCGGACACATCGGACACTTTTGACACATTTTTGGCGCCATTCACATTTATACTGCGATCAGTGCTATAAAAATGCACCGATTACTGTATAAATGTGACTGGCAGTGAAGGGGTTAACACTAGGGGGGCATGGAAGGGGTTAAATGTATTCCCTGGGTGTGTTCTAACTGTGGGGGGAGGGGGGTGACTGGGGGAGGTGACCGATGCTGTGTCCCTATGTACAAGGGACACAGATCGGTCTCCTCTCTCCAATGACAGGATATGGATCTCTGTGTTTACACACAGAGATCCATGTCCTTGTCCCTGTAACCGCCGATTGCGAGTGCCTGGCGGACATCGCGGCCGCCAGGCACGCGCATCGGTATCTCAGGAATGCGGCGGGCACGCGCGCGCCGCCGGCGGTGCTTGCGCGCCCTCTAGTGGCCTGGAAGAGCGGAGGACGCATATATGCGCCCTGTCAGAGATTTAGAACCACCCTGCAGCCGCACATATTCGTACGGCCGTCGGGAAGTGGTTAATAATGATTATTACTTGTCAACCAACATTAGAATTGTTCTATAGCCTATGGGCGGAGCATTTGACCAGAAATGTCCATTTGTAGCGATCGTATGTTTTTAGCTACTTCGTCGAATCTTCATGTCTGTATAATGTCAAATCTTTTCTCTCTATCAAATCTTTTCTCTCTATGTCAAATCTTTTCTCTCTATGTCAAATCTTTTCTCTCTATGTCAAATCTTTTCTCTCTATGTCAAATCTTTTCTCTCTATGTCAAATCTTTTCTCTCTATCAAATCTTTTCTCTCTATGTCAAATCTTTTCTCTCTATGTCAAATCTTTTCTCTCTATGTCAAATCTTTTCTCTCTATGTCAAATCTTTTCTCTCTATCAAATCTTTTCTCTCTATGTCAAATCTTTTCTCTCTATCAAATCTTTTCTCTCTATGTCAAATCTTTTCTCTCTATGTCAAATCTTTTCTCTCTATCAAATCTTTTCTCTCTATGTCAAATCTTTTCTCTCTATCAAATCTTTTCTCTCTATGTCAAATCTTTTCTCTCTATGTCAAATCTTTTTCTCTCTATGTCAAATAATCTTGGACTAATAGAGTTAGGTTAGGCACATTCGACCGCAGGTTCGATAGACACAGAGCGCTATTGTCACCGTCACGTCGAATCTTCTATCTATATCGAACTGTTGTCACAACGAAATTAAAAATTAGTTTTTAATTGAATAGTGTTAAAAACATTATACATAGACATATATAAAAAACATTATATTGTTGAATGGCCACAAAGACTTGGATAACACCTCCAGGATGTACAAAGTATAGTGTAAACTCAATTATCATCCATAACGTAAAACAACAAAGATCATAAATGAATACAAAAGACACTCTGGTGAGGCACAACATCCACCCCCTATGACCACCACGGGACAAGAAGCAAAACACTAGACATGTGCATTAATTTTCGTCCGAATTTCTGGGATTTTTTTTAATGATGAAGTTGGAAAAATTTCATTTTTTTGGACATGTTGAAAATTTCATTTTTTTCATGCCGAAAAACGACTGTGTGTACGCGGCATTACTCGCAATGGAAACTGCTGAGGGAAACATCAGCTGCAGTGCCGACATTGCAGGATGGGTAAATGTCTTATTATTAAAAGTCAGCAGCTGCAGTATGTGCAGCTGCTGGCTTTTAATTTTTGCAGTGGCGGGCGGACCTCCGCTTTAAGAATACATACGGTATTTGAAAACAAATTCCTTTATCTTACGTAAACCAGAGTTTAGTGTCGCTTTAAGATGACCTGCCAGTTGGAAGCCGATCTCTATATGTTGTCACTACAAGGCAGTCTGGAGCGCTGAACGGTTTCGTGAATCCAAGAGGGGGATTTCACATTTAACTTCCTATCCAATTTTTCCATCAAGGTAATGAGCTGCAGAGATCAGAGAGGCAAAGCTAAGCGCTGATAGGATTATAAAGCCGCAGTGCTGCGTCGTACTCTTTGTTCTCTGAACGCGCGGCGTGCTAGTGAGATCCTTTGCTGGGTTCCTAAGCAAGAACAGATGACATATTATAATCAGAAAAGTTGTCAAGTTCCTAAAGATAATTGCTGCATTCTTTTATGTTGTTCTGCTCCATTTCTGCAGTGTACAGCAGATTGTTTTTTGCTGGATAATGTGATATCACAGTGAGGCAGACATCCCAACTGGCAAGGACTGTTCATGCCAACTCCAACATCTGTCGTTGGTGGCATTTTACACCCTCTAAAAGGGATAGGCTTATGGAAGAGAGGGCACAGGGTATGCTTGGCAAAAGTGTATTACATTTTCAGAGGAAGGGAGACTAACTTATCATACTAGTCTCTAGGTTACATGGGGCGTACTATATTAAAGGTCATAAACTGACATGTTCGCTTTGTGGCTACCATGTGAACTATGTTAATCTAATGACCCCTGCAACTGTCCCCCTAACCACTTTAATACCGCATACTTCCACCCCCTTACTGCCCAGGCAAAGATGGAAGCTGTCTCCAGCAATGACATTGCATTGTTTTGAGGTAAGTTTCACATAATGTGCTAGTATGGGATGCATACTAGCACATTATGCCTTTGCCTTTCAGGTAAGGAAAAAAAATGTGCAGCAGTTTAAAACCGGTTTAAAGTGGTTCTAAAGGCATTCTATGCATTAAAGGAGTTGTAAAGGAAAACATTTTTTTTCATAATAAGCATCCTTTACCTGCAGACATTCCTCTTTTCACTTCCTCATTGTTCGTTTTTGCTCAGAAGTTGCTCTATTTCTTCTCTGTTCTGTTCACTTCCTGCTTGTCTGATTGTTACTCACCACCGTGATAGGAGGCTTTACTGCGGTGGTCAGTGACGTGCTCACCCCCTCCTGGGAACTACATCTGTGCGGCAGGATGCTCTCTACGTGAAAGGCCCCTTTCAGACTGGGGCGGTAGCGGTATAACGGCGCTAAAAATAGCGGCGCTAAAAATAGCGGCGCTATACCGCCGGGATTGCCGCGGGAATCAGCCGCTATCGGTGCGGTATTAACCCCTGCTAGCGGCCGATAAAGGGTTAATACCGCCCGCAATGCGCCTCTATAGACGGCGCATTGTAGGTGGTATTGCCGCCGTTTCCCATTGTTTTCAATGGGAAGGAGCGGTGAAGGAGCGGTATACATGCCGCTCCTCTCACCGCTCCAAAGATGCTGCTGACAGGAGATTTTTTTGTCTCCCGCCAGCGCATCGCCTCAGTGTGAAAGCCCTCGGGCTTTCACATTGAGTCTGCAATGAAGGAGTTTTTCAGGCGGGATAGCAGCGCTATTTTTAGCGCTGTACCGCCTGAAAAACTCCTCAATGTGAAAGGGGTCTTAGAGACTTCAAGGAGGTGTGAATTACTGGGCGTGCCGCAATGCATACTGGGAAATGTTGTTCTTACATGAACGAGCGCCGCAAACCAGGAAGTGAATGAGAGAACAGAAACTAGAACGCCGGAGGTGATATAGATGAAGGAATTTAATAGGTATTTACTCGTTTTTTAACAGAATCATTACACTACTCTGTCTGTCTACCTTGCAGACATTAATTTTAGCCAAAAAATGTTTTTCCTTTACAACTCCTTTAAGGTAAAATAACCTTCTGTGTGCAGCGTCCCCCCCCTAATCCGAGATAGCAAGAAATTGTGCTGCAAGTTTGAAAATGACTTGCTAAGCTATTGCTAGACTTGCCAAGCTTCACAAGTTTGTCACACAATTGCAGCAAATCTGTATTGCATTACTCTAGTGATGGTGAACCTTGGCACCCCAGATGTTTAGGAACTACATTTCCCATGATGCTCATCTGCGCTGCAGAGCATCATGGTAAATGTAGTTACAAAACATCTGGGGTACCAAGGTTCACCATCACTGCTCCAGATCAACTTTCTTTGGAAACATTCTGCAAGTCTGCTGCAAGTTCAGGTTCAGTTATGTTGTGCAATAGTCATCCCACCACAGGGGTCACTGTGGCTGAATTTTTATGCTGTAGACCTGCAGAGCTCTTGCGACTTACCACTGCAACTTTGCTCTTGCTAGAGGCTTGCCAGGCAAATTTGCTACAAATTGGAAAAGTGTCAACTAGAATTTGTGCTTCAAGTGCTCTGCAAATGTACAACTTGCCAGTGAAAATGTTCTGCAAGTTAACAGACTAAAAATTCAACACTGCCACACATTTGTGACAAGTTATCCTTGCTATCTGGGATACTTATCTGAGCTCCCTCTCGATCCAACAATGTGTACAGAGCATCAGCTCTCTGGGGACTCCCCTTCCTCTTTGGCTGAGACACTGACTCCTGCTGCTGTCAATCACAGACAGTGAGCCAATGAGGAGAGAGAGAGAGGGGGCAGGGATGAGCAGAGGCTCCATATCTGAATCCCAGATAGCAAGGATAACTTGACACAAATTTGTGGCAGTGTTAAATTGTAAGTCTGTTAACTTGCTGCACATTTTCACTATCAAGTTGTACACTTGCAGAGCACTTGAAGCACAAGTTGACACTTTTCGAATTTGTAACAAATTTGTATAGCAAGTCTCTAGCAAGAGCAAAGTTGCAGTGGTGAGTCTACAGCAAGAGCTCTGCAAGTCTACAGCGTGAAAATTCAGCCACAGTGACCCCCTGTGGTGGGATGTCATTTTGGTGTCATCTATGAAAGTGTGCATGATGGATTATTATGATTGGCTGATGATGGCACTGTGCAGTCATAGCAGCGGTAACATCAACTGGAGCAAACCTGCAGCCAATCAGATGCTGGAATTTAAATTAATATTTTGTGTTTTTATGATCATGCCCATTAGTCTAGGCATACTCCGTCTCAGCGGTGATGGACAAGAACACAAATATAATTTTTTTTTTTTTTTTAAATGGGCATATATTCAAGTGTGTAAAATGTACAAAGGTACTGACACAACACATTGACAGTGATCTGAATTTGAATCTGACTTATTCCTATAGTTTTACCACGTCTCCCTCTGCTGGCAGCCGTTTGATATTCATCACCAGAAAAGGCCGGGAATATTTTCTCTACTTGCTCTGTAAAAATCACTAATCAGTCATGTGTAAAGAAATACAGAGCTGTATGGAGAGAAGCTGTTATCCTTATTCCTACTCATAATCCCTAAAGAGTAAGGAGTTTAAACTTCACTGGCTGCCTGCTTATTGCATGTCAGTCATTGATGATGAAGTTAAGGCAGCATTAAAGCGGAGGTCCACCTATTTTTTTTTTAATTAAAAGCCAGCAGCTACAAATACTGCAACTTACCTGTCCAGGCGCCCGCAATGTCGGCAGTTGAAGCCGATCAATTGCTCGTCTCTCGGCTGCCCACGCCGCCATCCTCGGTGATGGAATTAGGAAGTGAAGCCTTGCGGCATCACAGCCTGGTTCCCTACTGCACATGCGCGAGTCGTGCTGCATGTCCTTACTGGTCCCTTCGCTTTGGTATGCGAGTGCTTTGGATTACAAGCATTCTCCAAGAGCGGATTATGCTCGTAATCCAAGGTTCCACTGTACTAATGAAACATGCACCAACATTTTCTACAGAAGCCCCTTATGGCTGTTTTTGACCACCGTTCCGATCACTTATAAGTATCATTTTATGGATACACTTCCACTTTTGATACTGTTTGTCTTGGTTTCTGTCGCGGAACATACCACCTCAGCTGCCGGAGATGATCCCTCCAAGGGGGGCTCACTGTTTGCAGCATTATGTCACCCATATTATCAACACTTTGTAAGTTATATAGGGGAGACCCTTTACCATTTTTGTTCTTGATAATACATTTTTTACCATGTTAGATTATTTAGGAATCCATATGTTCTCTTGCAGATTACATGACATGCTTGCTCCTGAAAAGTGGCTCTTGATGATGATGCCATGCTCCATTTATACCATGCAGTTCCAGTATTTTATATGCAATCCTATGTATTATATGTTCCAGGAATTCTACATAAATTATTTTACAATTATGCCATTTTTATATTTTATAATTATGTATATACATCAGAGAAGAGAGGGATCACAGAAATTATAGCTTGCCTGGTATTATTTTGTAGTATGTGTATGAATTTTATTAAATGTGTATTATTATTATGTACTAATATTTTGTACTTTGATACAGTTAAATATAGAGACTATATATACAATTATATGCATCAATAAATATTACTTTATAACAATCATTTATCCAATTGCAACTGCATACTTTATATAAAGTTCAATTTTCTTTTCTCCTTTTTGTTCATAAAATAACGCAGTGCTGAATAGCAAAAATGCCCTGGTCATAAAGGGGGTAAAACCTTACAGTACTTAAGTAGTTAAAAACAAAATTTAACAACAAGTCAAAACCTCCAAGGGTAAAATCATATTCTCTTGAATATTGAATCTTTGATTCAGTGTCCCGTGTCCGAAAAAGGACAAACTAGGAAGTAGATCATGGAAATTTTCACATTTCTTTCAAATATTGACTCAACATGGGTAGAAGGTAAGAGAGGAGAGGAGGAACAGAAATAAAAGAAGGAGGGATGGGGTAAAGTATGGGGTCTACATAAGGTTGACAAGCCAAACCCGAACACTTTAGCAGCACAGGGCTAATTTTTTTTCGTAGTACAGTGGAACCTCGGATTACAAGCATAATCCGTTCCAGGAGAATGCTCGTAATTCAAAGTACTCGCATATCAAAGCGAGTTTCCCCATAGAAGTCAATGAATTGTTCCGCATTGACTTCAATGGCATGCACTACTGCATGTGGCCAGAGGTGGGGGGTGCTGGAGAGCCTCGGAAACACCTGGAAAGGCCCGAGGACAGCTCGGCTGAACTCGGAAAACCACGGAAAGGCTTCCGGAACAGAGTATTTCCAAGGTTTTCCAAGCATTTCCAATTGGCTTCCCCACACCTCAGGCCAAACGTGGTACTGCACACTGCTTTGGCTTGAATCCTGCTCGTTTTGTGAGACAACACTCACAAACCGAGTCAGGATTTTTAAAAATACAGTGCTTGTATTTCAAAATGCTCGATAACCGCGGTACTTGCAATCTGAGGTTCCACTGTATACACTATAGCATTATAAAAGAGACCCAGGACATCTTTGGGTGCCCCAAGGAGAGTAGTAACTATGCGCGCTGTGCTGAACAGTCTTTGAATGATGTCGTCGTCAAGTTGGTAACTCCCTGCGGTTACTATGCAGCAGGGCAGCCACTCATAGTAGTGGCAACTACTACAGTGAATATGCATCTTCCACGGGGATCCCACAGGTATGGCAAATGTACAGTATAAATATGCAGTGAAATACATCTCTGGAATTCAGCTTTATTGGTTTGGAATCTACTAGCTTACACAATATCTTATACTGATTCTTGAAACCAATCATTGGAGGTTATGTATTAATAGAAATATAGCTTACATGAAATAACTGACTTGGTGCAGTTTATCGTTTTAGCTTTTTGCTCATATCTTACCATCCCGGCTACCGTATCTAATAACATTCCACAATGGCTGAGGTGCTGAACTCTACCTACATTTGAAAAGTAGGAACTCTACCTGAACATCTGTCAGGTTTTATTTTTGTCCCCTAACACTCCACTCCTGTCCTGATGACCAGAACATCTGTACAGAAAGTGAGGAAACATTTTACATCTCTCACTAGAACAGGGTGTGAATCAGCTGCAGGCACTGCTTGGGTATTCTGACAGCCGACACCGGTGGTTGTCAGAATACGATAGCCGGGCCAGGGAGATTCCTCCATCTACACTGTTTGTGAAGATATTTATTTTTTATTATTATTTTGCTTCTGCATCCTTGCCTTGATATGCGAATCACAATATGTGCGCACATCGCTCACATGTGCAGACATGCCATTAGTCTATAGCAGTGGTCATCAACCCTGTCCTCAGGGCCCACTAACAGGTCAGGTTTGCAAGATAACTGAAATACATCACAGGTGATATAATTTGCTCCTCCTTGCAGTATTCTAGTCTGCATCTCCCCAAGGTAATACAAAAAACCTGGCCTGTTATTGGGCCCTGAGGACAGGGTTGATGACTATTAGTCTATAGGACTTGCCAGAGAAAAACCTTCCGGCACATGAGCAGAAAGCAGCAGATCTCACCCAGTATATGGAACCTTGAAGAGAAGCATGGCCAGAGCTTTTTTTCTCGAAAAATAGGTGCAGGAACTCAATCACGCCTCCCCCATCCCCGTCCATTACACCCCCCCCAAACCACATCAAATAGTGGGTGTGGTCAAATTTCACTAACAGTGGGAGGGTCTTAATAGGGTCATTAAATACCATGCGTGAATTATGTAAAGGGTGCAGAGTTCAGGGAGGGGGTTACACACAGACTGCAGAATTCAGGGTGTGCTATGTAAATAGTACAGAGTTCAGGAGTGTGCTACACACAGAGTGCAGAATTCAGCCTTCTTCCACAGCTGCTTACCTCTGAATCCCCCATCCACATCTCACGTTTACCCCTCTTCAGCTCTGACCTCTGCATGTCACCTGAAAGCATAGAAGCTGGACTTTTGTGTTTTCAAGTAATAGTGGTCAGCAGGGAGCAGAGGGCCTGAGCCAGAGGTGGTGGAACTGAGTTCCACCAAGTTCCAGCTGAAAAAAAGCCCTGAGCGTGGTGTGTCTTCACATGTGTCAGGGGTTTAACGTAAGTTTCCACATGTCCGGACATGCCATGAAACTCTGCCAGGTCTGTAGGGCCTGCATGGGATATACGTCTGAGATGGTGGCACCAGAACAGAGGAGGAATGAAGCTCTCTGGGCTGACAGAAAGCCAAGGCTGAACTCCATGGACTAGTACGTATTGTTCTTTTTTATTATTATTATTATTATTATTACTATTATTTACATACAGGAACAAGTTAAGAGACTAGAAAAGCAATTTTAGGTAGCTTGGTTGAAGTTTCTCTTTATGAAAAGAAAACCACACAGTGGTCAAGTGACACGGAGAAATTGTTGTTTGTGACTTCCAAGCCAAGTGTTCCACAATCAATTGTTTTGTAGTACCAGGCTTGGCTCAGTAGGTGTGGACATTTAGTAATCCCAGGTTTCCCTGGGACCACGATAGACTAAGGCATTGATCAGAGTACTCATACTGGGCAGTGCATGAAAGAGCCATCAGCAGTCCTCTTCGTAGCTGTGTGGTAAGAGAGCTGTTGCTTCTACGCTATCGCTGCTTAGGTTCTGGCATTGATTTGATGGTGAATAAGGTGGGTTCATGGAGCAATTTGCTGGGCCCTCCCTCCAGGTTTCTGTGGCCAGCTGGCAAAGTTCTTGAGTCTGATTCCAGGTCTGGAAATCTGTGGTGGCAATTGGTGGAACTGTGACATCTGCTTTAGGCCCAGCAAGAACACCACAGGCGGAAGGAAGGCTCTTCACATGACGTCATTTCAGGAAAAGGCGAATTTTTTGGTCTCCGAGCAGAAGCCTTCAGGAAAGAGAAAAGTGACAGTTGTATAGTTTGTTTTAATGTAAATAAAAACATTTAATGCATGACGAAAGGATTATCAGAGCACTATGGGTTATCTAAAGAGTAGTAGTCTGCTTTCAGGCTTTTTCTCTGATTGAAACCCTAAAAGGAGCTGTATGGATGGGGAGATCTCACTGATCTGACTCACTGACTTGTGTGGATGTCTTAGGCCTTGTACACACGACCGAACATGTCTGCTGAAACTGGTCCGCAGACCAGTTTCAGTGGACAGATCCGACCGTGTGTACAGCCTAGCAGACAGGTTTCCAGCAGACAAAAGTTTTAAAGCTTGCTTTCAAACTTGTCGGCTGGAAACCCGTCCGTCCGACATGTCCGCTGGTTAGTACACCTAACCAGCGGACAGAAATCTCCCGCATGCGTCGAATGGATTCGACGCATGCGTGGAAGTATTTTACTTCCTGGTTTGGTGACATGGCGGCGTCAAAGTGACCGCCACGTCACCGCGCTGTCTGTCCGCGGGGATTTCGGTTTGATGGTGTGTACAGCCATCAGACCAAAATCTCCCAGCGGACATGTCCGATGAAAACGGTCCGCGGACCGTTTTCATCGGACATGTTCTATCGTGTGTACAGGGCCTTAAAGCTCCACTTGGTGGCTAGATATTAGAATGCATAAACCTTCTATGGGATATTTCATATTTATGTGCCTAAACCATAATTTTACAAAATAATTTTTAGTCCGATTCTTCTCCCTCACTCTACTACCCCGAAAAAAACACATTGGGCTGAATTCAGATAGAATGGTCTATCTGTCCGCCCGGCGTAACTAATCTCAGATACGTTATGCCGCCGTAATTTAGGGTGCAAGTTCTGTATTCAGAAACAACTTGCGCCCTTAGTTACGGCGGCGTAACGTAACTGTGGCGGCGTAAGCCCGCCTAATTCAAATGGTGATGTTGTGGGCGTGTATTATTTAAATTTAGTATGACCCCGCGTTTTTGAAGTTTTTTTTGAAAGGCCCAGTGTGCATTGCTCCAAAGTACGCCACAAGGAGGTATTGGATTCGACGTGAACGTAAATGACGTCCAGCCCTATTCGCGAACGACTTACGCAAACGACGTAAAATTTTCAAAACTCGGCGCGGGAACGACGTTCATACTTAACATTAGCTACGCCTCATATAGCAGGGGTAATTCTACGCCGAAAAAAACCTAATGTAAACTACGTAAAAAAAATGCGCCGGCGGGACGTACGTTTCTGAATCGGCGTAAATACCCAATTAGCATATTCCTTGCGTAACTATACGGAAGCGCCACCTAGCGGCCAGCGTGAATATGCAGCCTAAGATACGACGGTGTAAGACACTTACACCAGACGGATCTTAGGGAAATCTATGCGTAACTGATTCTCTGAATCAGGCGCATAGATACGACCACGCACACTCAGAGATATGACGGCGTATCTCCGTTCTGAATCCAGCCCATTGACTTTACTATTATGTTTTATTTGTTTTTTGTGTAACCTACACGCAGAAGCTTTTTATCTCTATATGCATATTAGTAATTCACAGGGGCTGTCACTTTTGATTTACTAAAACTGGAGAGTGCAAAATCTGGTGCAGCTCTGCATGGCAGCCAATCCGCTTCTAACTTCAGCTTATCTGTTAACTTTTGAAATTAAAACCTGATTCCATGCACAGCTGCACCAGATTTTGCACTCTCCAGTTTAGTAAATCACCCTGATTGTTTTGGGACATCAGTGCACATTGAGTTGCACGCTTTATTTTCAATAGGCCACATCCATGTGTTCGTAAATAAGCAAAAGAATCTAAAAAGAACCAGTAATCAAAGGAGAACTATGGTAACAAGATTTCCCTGTTACTGTCCCAATGATGCAAGGCGCTAGCCAAATATTACGTCCCCCAGATTGTATCTATTACTAAAATATCACTTTTGGGGTAGACTGATCCTTGCAGTCCTGTAGATACAGTGCATCCGGAAAGTATTCACAGCACTTCACATTTTACACATTTTGGTATGTTACAGCCCTATTCCAAAATAGATTGAATTCATTACTTTCCTCAAAATTCTACAAACAGTACCCCATAATAACATGAAAGAAGTTTGTTTGAAATCTGCAAATTTATTAAAAATAAAAAACGAAAAAATCCCATGTACATAAGTATTCACCGCCTTTGCCATGACACACACAATTGAGCTCAGATGCATCCTGTTTCCACTGATTGTTCTTGAGATGTTTCTAAAAATTGATTGGAGTGCACCTGTAGTAAATTCAGGTGATTGGACATGATTTGGAAAGGCACACACCTGTCTATATAAGTTCCCACAGTTAACAGTGCATGTCAGAGCACAAACCAAGCCACGAAGTCCAAGGAATTGTCTGTAGACCTCCGAGATAGAATTGTATCGAGGCACAGATCTGGGGAAGGGTACAGAAAAATGTTTGCAGCATCTAAGGCCCCAATGAGCACAGTGGCCTCCATCATCCATAAATGGAAGAAGTTTGGAACCACCAGGACTCTTCCTGGAGCTGGCCGCCTGGCCAAACTGAGCAAGGGAGAAGGGCGTTAGGCAGGGAGGTGACCAAGAACCCGATGGTCACTCTGACAGATCCAGCATTTCTCTGTGGAGAGAGGAGAACCTTCCAGAAGAACAACCATCTCTGCAGCACTCCACCAATCAGGCCTGTATGGTAGAGTGGCCAGATAGAAGCCACTCTTGAGTAAAAGGAAAATGACAGCTCGCCTGGAGTCAGCCTAAAGGCACCTGAAGGACTCTCAGACCATGAGAAACAAAATTCTCTGGTCTGATGAAACAAAAATTGAACTATTTGGCCTGAATGGCAAGTGTCGTGTCTGGAGGAAACCAGGCACTGATCATCACTTGGCCAATACCATCCCTACAGTGAAGCATGGTGGTGACAGCATCGTGCTGTGGGGATGTTTTTTAGCGGCAGGAACTGGGAGACTAGTAAGTATCAGAGGAAAGATGAATGCAATAATGTACAGAGACATCCTTGATGAAAACCTGCTCCAGAGCGCTCTGGACCTCAGACTGGGGCGAAGGTTCATCTTCCAACAGGGCAACGACTCTAAGCACACAGCTTATAATTTTTAATATATTTGAAAAGATTTCAAACAAACTTGTTTCACATTGTCATTATGCGGTATTGTTTGTAGAATTTTTAGGAAAATAATGAATTTAATCTATTTTGGAATAAGGCTGCAACATAACACAATGTGGAAAAAGTGAAAAGCTGTGAATACTTTCCGGATGCGCTGAATTTTAATAGAAACACACAAAGAATAAAATTGTATTCTTACCTTATAATACCGCCAACTAGCAGACCTCCAATCATAGGTCCCACCCAGTATATCCACTGATAGGCCCAGTAATTTGCTACTACAGCAGGACCAAAGGCTCTGGCAGGGTTCATACATGCTCCAGATATGCTTCCTCTGTAAAAGTGCAAGAAGAGAGTGTAAAATATCTGCCAGGTGCAGCAAAGGGTAAAATATAAAGAAATATCAAGTACAGCTGAACCTCGGATTACGAGCATAATCCGTTCCAGGAGTATGCTCGTAATCCAAAGTACTTGCATATCAAAGCGAGTTTTCCCATTGAAGTCAATGGAAACGAAAATAATTTGTTCCGCATTTACTTTAATGGGATGCAATGCCGAATGCAGCCAGAGGTGGGGGGCGCCAGAGAGCGCCGAAAACGGACAAAAAGGCCAGAGGACACTTCATTTCCTGCGCCCCCGTACCTCAGGCCAAATTAGGTACTGCACTCCAAAATTCGACTTTTCTCTGCTCCTGCGCCCCGTACCTCAGGCCAAATAAGGTACTGCAGGCCTATTTTCGGCTCTGCTCGGCTTCTACGCCCCCGTACCTCAGGCCAAATGAGGCACTGCAGGCCTATTTTGCTTGAATTCTGCAGGTCTTGTGAGTCAACACTTGCAAACCGAATGCTATAACACTCAGCACTAAAGCCTGCAGTGGAGGAAGCAGGCAGCAATGTTTATTAAGATATTAAACTCAATTTAAAAATGCCATTTCACCATTTTAAGACAGTAAATGTTTCTAAATAAGTGTATGTTTCTCTTACCCCGCCAAGATGTCTGTTGCCACAGTGAAGCCAATACAGAAGGGAGCCAGGGGAGTAGTGGTCTTCTTATTAATGGCCCCCATGCAGACAGCCAACACCAAGAAGAATGTCATGATTATTTCCGCTCCAATGGCACGGGCAACCTGGGAATCAGTGGTCACCACATTGAAAGCTGCACCAGCTGATCTCTCATAAAATTCTACTTGAGTCAGGGCCTGAAAACAACGAAGATTGGTGAGTACTTTACATTTTATGAACGTACAACAAATAGTAACACCTTTCAGTTATGTATCCCAAGCAACAAACACAGCAGCCTGTTTTGTGTGGCAAGCCTAACAAGATTGTGTTCTCTTTCGAACATAACTCCAGTTGAAAAAAAAAATCTGTAAAAAATTGATGCCCTAGTTTCTGGTTGCACAGTTCACCTTCTCTCTGAAGTTGTCCCCCACAGAATAATCTGTCTACCAGGGCCAGTCTTCTGATTAGCATCATTCAACCCACTTTATGTGAGTGCATGGTGCCAGTGGGCATGGGACAGTAGACTTTAAAATTACACTTAAAAAATACACTAAAATCTTCATAATCCTATATTCTACTTTCCTTCTCATAAAAATATTGTATTTACAGAAATTTGTGAAGTTTTGAAGTGACTGTGGCCCCCTTACCCTGGCCAGCGCTGCTCCAATCATTCCACCAGTCAGCTGGCAGACCCAGTATGGCACTACTAGGACAAGGTTGAGTCCTCCAATTATCCAGGCGCCCAGGGATACGGCTGGGTTGAAGTGGCCCCCACTGAAACAATACAAAATAGATTAATACAGTTTGCATGGCACTAATAAATCCATTATAGATACCTCCATATTTACAAATCCTTATGTAATTATATTAGCTACTTCCCATTGCTCACCTACAGACCCCCGCTAGCTCAATGACCATTGACGCTATTATCCATTTACCATCTTTCTACCTGGCCACTGAAGCCTTATTTATAACTCAAGCTCCTACATAATGCCATGTGATTACTTGACTTCCTCTTCGTTGCAACCCCACCCTTAAAGTCTATGGTTATATTTTGAATCCAGGATGTGTTAAAGTGGAGTTCCACCTAAAATTGGAACTTCCGCTTAACCCACTCCTCGCCCCCTTACATGCCATTTGGCATGTAATTTTTTTGGGGGGGGGGAGTGGGGGCTTCAGGAGAAGGGGACTTCCTGTCCCACTTCCTCCTTCCGCCGAGGGGCTGGTAAGGCAATTAGCTTAACCGCCTTATTGCAGCCCCTCCCTGTAGGCGAGCGCCTGTCCAATCGGACGGCGCCGTGCCGCTCGCGGCGGACGGTGTCCGCCGCTCGCTCGCGGAAACTGCTGCTCTCTCTGCTAGTGCAGGATGACTGGTCTTGTCTCCTCCCCCTCCTGTAGTTTTCTACAGACAGCCTGTAATGGGTGGAGCCTGCTGGGATCCTCCTCCAGCTCCCACAAGTAATATCTGGGTTTGCAAAGGCATTTGGTGCACAAGTGGATTGATATCTTTTGTGGCTATTGAAGAATATATTTAAATGAGAGTTGTGCCTGGAGTTCAGCTGTAATTCAATGCCAAATGTCTAGTAATCTCAAAAGAGATGTTAATTTTTTTTAGAGTTATGAGCATGTGTTTTGGCCACATGTATGTATTAAAGGAAGCCAGCACTTCTCACACTGGCTATAAATAAAATAGATTTTATAATCTTATAATAATACGGTAATAATAAAAAGATACTGTCTACATACAGTCCATAAATGACAATGTGTGACATTTATCATGGTGGGTATCCTTATGTGGGCACCATGCCTACATAATGCGTGTTAAAATGGCCTCCGTAAGAAGGCTTTGTGACAGGGTGACAATGCAAGAGCACAATTAAGAGGCAAGAAAAAAGTGTCCCAACAAGGACCTTCATAACAGATTTTTTTTAATGGAAGCTGCAGATTTAAAAAATATGGCTTTGAAATTACATTAGTTAGTTAAAGCTCTAATGATTGAAACTACATTTACTTTAAAATTGAGCTATCAAGTGCAGGCAAGAAGAGGTCCCACTTTATTCTTTTTCCTGAGTGCCCTGGAGCCCCATTGAGCATGATACACTCATAAAAATATAATTTGAAACTCTGGTTAGAGGGTGGTGGTGGACGCAAGGCTGAGTTTTGAAACTGTAGCTGGAAGCAACCGATTTCAGACAGAATGCCTCAGGTTTGGGGGACCCGGAGGCACCCAGTAAGATAAAACAGATATAGGGGGGCGGGGGGGGGGGGTATCGGCAATGACTGATGAGCTCATTATGCCTCAGCTCATCTCTAGCTCTTCACTGCCAGTAAAGTCACTCTGTAAAAAAGATGCTGCAACCGCCACTAAAAATGTTGGTATCCTAGGTTCAGGTCTGTGTAGACCACTGGTGACCTTTGCAAAAACAAGAAGAACAACTGGGAGGGCTAAACCTATAAACCTAGAGGTCAACCTACTTTCTGGATTATGTGGATAGAGTAAGCATGCAGCGAATCTATCATTTTTTTTCTTTACCCAATCGAAACCTACGCGTGAATTGCCTTTTGCTGGAAACACATCCTTTAAACCCTCCAGCCTCCTCCATCCAGCTTAGTCAGGCGTATGTGTTTGTATACGCAGAGTAAATGACTAGATAGTAGATTTTGACAATGGGAAAGCAATATTATCACTTCTTATCTAAGGCATGGCTCACCAGCATAACTATTTGTTTTTCTGCCCTTAAATGCCAGTTAATGGTTAGAGCAGATGTATGCCAGTTAATGGTTACAACACAGACACCTCCCAAGCACAAAGGACGCAATTGACATGAAATTGATTTTGCGAACAAGTGCCATATAAACAAAATAATAAAGCAATTCTGCAAAGATACAGCGACAACAGACACTCGCAGGAGCAAGGTGCAGAGTGTAGCAACCAATTTGAATTCACCCTTTAAAGTTTTCCACGGATTGGTTTAAATTTGATTGGTTGCTGCTGCCCTCTTGATATAATAATATAGGCTTTGGGAGCAGTGTAATGCAGAACCATGCAGGATTTTGATGTACAGGTATTTCCATTTAATTAATTTATTGTAGCAATAAAAGTATTATTGATTTGCGATTCCTTTAAATTCTCCTGCCAAGGTAGGAGAATGGTTAGTGCATTTTCAAAGCATCTTAATTTTCTACTGTGAACACCATGCAAAGCTAGTATGTTGTCCCTATGTCTGTGTGGGTTGTTTTCAACAATAAGCTTGTAGGTTAATTGGAGAGAGCACCCAAAAAAACCCAGATGGAAAAGGACAGAGTTGTAAATTATGGCAGGAAATTCTCACTGTTGGAGTATATAAGTAATATAAGAAGCCAGGGGATAACCAGGCTCCTTCATAAGTTGACTCTCCCTGCAGGGCTCTTCCAGAGGTTGACTCACTCCAACTTTTGGCACTTTCAGAGGCTGATACTCTTAACCAGGCTCTTCCAGAGGCTAACTCGCTCTACTAGGCTCCTTAGAGGGCTGACCCAACCCATCAAGCTCTTCCAGAGGCTAAATCACTTCACAAGGTTCTTCTAGGGGCTCAGTCACCCCACCATGCTCCTCCAGAGGCTGACTCACTCAACCAGGCTCTTCCAGAGGCTATTTCGCTCTACTAGGCTCCTTACGGTGCTGAACCAACCCATCAGGCTCTTCCAGAGGCTGAATCACTCCATAAGGTTCTTCCAAGGGCTCAGTCACCCCACCATGCTCTTCCAGAGGCTGACTCACTCAACCAGGCTCTTCCAGAGGCTAAATCACTCAATCAGGCTCTTCCAGGGGTTGATCCAACCCACCAGGCTCTTTCAGGGGCTGAATCACTTCACCAGACTCTTTCAAGGGGTGGACTCAACTCCCCAGGTTCTTCCAGAGACTGACTATCCCTACTTGGCTTTTCTAGGGGCTGAATCACCGCAACAGGCTCTTCCATGGGTGACTCACTCCTCCAGGCTCTCCCAGAGATTGACTACCTCCACCAGGCTAATCCAGGAAATGACCCACCCCATCAGGCTTTTCCAGAAGCTGACTACCCCACAGGGTTCTTCCATTTACTAAAATTAAATCTTTGGTTGAGCTAACCCTTCAAAATTTTAACCCCAAAAATTTCCAAAAATTTACTTTAACACATAGACATATTTGAGCCTTAGATTAATGACACAATCTAGTGCATGTTAGCAGTATGCCATCAACATTTGGAATCCAAGACTGTTACTTCATTGATGTTTGGGAGGCCAGAATGCTAGCTGCATTGAGACAAGGACAGTGATGCTTATTCACTAAAACATTGCAAAATACATAATCCCTTAGTAAACAATCCACTCTCACTTTTCTTAACTCAGTCGGTGTAAGCTAAATTATAATTGGACTATGGGGAATGCAATGGCACACAATGAAATATTGCACAAGACTTAATTTGCTAAGGAATAAGGCACTTTGAACTTATTATTTACTCAAATACAAATAAAAAGTACGTCCACATCTTAAAGGTTACCTTCATTTGCTTAATTGTTTTGGCTCTGTTTTACATTTGATAACCCTTGTCCAACTGCATGGAAAAATGATAAGCTTTCAGTCATAGAAGCATTTCTGTTCTTGTGACCGTTGTACTGGGTTATCAGCATTGCAGCCATTGGAACCCACATCTACAGATATACAGATCGATCACACTACCCTAGTCACACTTGAATAAGGATCCCTTTACAAACGCTATGGCTATGTTTCCTTTTATCTTGATGTAGAACAATTGAAAGTTACTGCTACTAAGGTGAGCAGTGTAATTTAAAGAGCCTGTACATTTCAAATTAAGAGAGATGGCTATATATTACCACAAAAAGTCTTGTGACCCCTCTTAGTAGGTTGTTCAGCCTTCTTCCTTTCAGTTCATGGCCAAATGTACCCTTAAGATTCTTGAAGTTGCCAGACACGGCAAAAGACAAATGGTAAACATACTAGTTTTGTCAAGTGTTGTACTGTTCCTAGGTATCCCTGTCTCCTGCATGGTTTACCATGCCAGTACCAGTTGAGCCTGCCCTTCCTACAACAGATACAGATGGGAAGTCATCAGGCAAAAAAACTTACAATACTGTCAAATCTCTGTATAACATGCATTTGCGGTCAAACAGTGACTGTCCTCTTTTACTTCATCCTCAAAATGTGTCAAGATGAAATGAGCGAAGCATTCCACATGTCTATGTAAATTTCCCTCACCTTGAATAGATTTCCTCTTACTTTCTTCTGTGTCTATAGGACATAAAGTGAAGGAAAATTCCTTGAATGGGACACAGATGGTGAAAAAAGACCTGACAGCTGTTTTAACCCAAATTTTTTTTAAACTGTTTAAATAGTGTATTTAAAAGCCCATGATGTCTATCTTACTATATTTATCAGGTCAACATGACAGACAAGGGGAGGGATGACAACAGTGTGAGCCAATGGATGCCCTTTTGCACAATGCTTTCAGTCTAACAATGTCAGTCAGCTGACAGGAGTGAGTATTAAAGTAATGACCTCATCGGGGTAGTGGGGCTTCTTTCAATAATCAGGCAGGGGTTGTGGCAGTATTTAAACTGTATTGCCTAACTACAGCATAGAAAAGTGATGTTACTGACTTTATTATGACCTCTGGTAGGGGATCCTGGATCACAAAACTGACAGAACCAAATTTCAATTGCATATGTGAATTTCAACTATGTTTTTTAGCACTTTCCCTGTAGTCAGCTTTAAGAATATAAAGTAATAAGACAGAAATGTACCTGATTCCCCCCAGGATGGCAATAGTGAGCCCTAGGGCCAATCCATGGGCTAGAGCTGGTTGCAGGCTTCCGGATAGGTTGTTCATGATGACAGACATGCAGCCAATAAATACAAAGAGCATGGTGCCTATGAGCTCCGCTATGCATGGTTGTACGTAAACTTCGTACCAGTGTTGCTTTGGCTGCTTTTTGGGGTTGTACTCTTCCATGTCTTTAAAGGATACCTGGCCCAGTTCTGTGTCCCCCATATCTACAAAGAGAATATAACATTTTTATTCAAAGTTTATGTAACATTTTTAACTTTGAACCTTTATAATCCTTTTATACAATATGTATGTTGCAGTCATCAGAAATAAGCAAATAGAAGTGTGTTGATTAACTTCCTACAGTAATTTGACAGGTTTATTATGGAATAAAGAACAACAATATATGTGTAAGATTAACTTTTATAACTGTATACATAACCTGGTTTATAGCTGTTTCTTGTACACTAAAAATGAGCTTGGGTATCAACCAGGTGAACACAGCTCATACTGTAAAACTATATCCAAAAAGTTCCTGCACTGTCTACAATCCAGCCATGATATATTACCAATTTCAGAAAGGTAATCCTTGAAAGATTGAAAGTACATGTAAACCCTAAATGAACGACATTTAGTTTGCTAAAGTTTTGTGAATTATAAACCATTGTAATTTCTAATAAAATACTTTTTACCCTTTTTAATCTTTCTTGCATGCCCATGCTGCTGATCTCCTGCAGCCAATTCCTGTCTACATGAATGCACCCCAGCATTGGATGCATGGCTTTTCTCAGGGCAGGTGATATCCCCTGAGGAAGTCACGTGGTATCGTGACAATATGTGTAGGGCGGAGCCGGGTGACGTAATTGCCAGATACCAGAAGTTACACAGGAGCTGATGCCTGGATGTCATTTACTTTACATATGCATGTTTTAAGGCCTCGTACACACGACCGAGGAACTCGACGGGCGAAACACATAGTTTTGCACGTCGAGTTCCTTGTGAGGCTGTCGAGGAACTCGGCGAGCCAATTTTCTCCTTTCCCGTCAAGGAAAAACAGAACATGCTCTCTTTTTGGCTCGATGAGTTCCTCGACAGTTTCCTCGTCGAAAAATGTACACACGACCATTTTCCTCGGCAAAAAAAAAAAAAACAGCAAGTTTCTTGCTGGTTTTTGCCGAGAAACTCGGTCATGTGTACGAGGCTTCTCTACTATTTTGTAAGTGCAATATATTTTTGGATAAAACATTAAGGTTTTAAAGTACTAAGTGCTTTTCTGAGCTTCTTTGGAGAGAAACGAAGTGGGAGATCCGAGCCCATACACATTGAAAATTTGTACTACTGCTTATCATCTTATTCTGAGTGTACAACTTGGCTCACCATCACAAGAATGGAATATGATAAACCCTTTAAAGGCAAAGTGCCTTTGACCTGATTTTTGAGCCGGTCCACGGTGGAAGGTAAGAGCAATTTATGAAATTTATGAAAGGTGGTGGGATGCTCTCTTATGCACGGTGAAGACATCTGGATATATTAGCTGCGAGTCGAGGTAATGCCAAAGAGCTAAATTTTGGTCTCATCTGACCACAGCACTTTCTCCCAATCCTCTGAATCATTTAGATGTTCATGGGCAAACTTTAGATGGGCCTGTACATGTGCCTTCTTGAGGAGGGGCACCTTGCAGGCGATGCAGGATTTCAATCCATGGCGACATATTGTGTTACTGCTACACCAGAAAGTGACAATTGCGCTCCACCGAGCTATACCCAGAAGTGTTCGGCATCACACAGACGGCTGGCGGTATCGGTAACTACATCTCTCGTGTATTGAGCATCTATGCATTCGCACTTCTGCTGGCATTGAATTTTTACTTTGTACGTATATATTGAGAGAGGGGGGCACACAGGGAAACATTAAAATTTTAAACAGTATCACGCTATGGAGTGCACTTTGTTATTGTTTGCATGAGCCCAAGTGGATCCCATCTCTATACACCGCGCAAGGAGGTTCAAATAAGGAGAGAAGGAAGGTTGCTGGTTTTTGAAGGCAAATTATACTTATCCTTGTGGTAAGTGCATCCCTGAGAGGGGCTTCCTGTGTTCACGTGGTGGTACATTGGTGATTAGTGGACTGTGAAAAGGACCTTTTTTTTACACCGCTATTATTAACGAACTACACTCCTTTGAGCACCTCTCCTCATTTTATCTGCATTATCTTCCTTTATGATGAATACTACATAAAGAAGTTTGTTCACTTCAACGAGAACAAAAGCGCTGCTACAATATTGATTGGACTTATTTGCTCTTTATTTATTGTTGTTTTTATATACCTTTTCAATTTAAGTGGCTGCTATCATTTATACACCTATACATGATTTAGGGTGTTTTACCTATCATTACTTATATTAATATATTTGTTTATCACTCGCACTTTTAACCCCCTGAGCGCTGAGCTGTGCTGAGAGAAGAGGGCAGACTTAGCAGTGGTTTTATAACACGTAATTTGTTGATATTCTGTCTATATCATTTAAAATACACCTTTGCCAGCGATTATAGACCCATTTCTTTGTACGTGGGCAAATTTAAAAAATATGCAGGGGGTCAAATATGTTCCCCACTGTATATTCTGATGCACATTGTTTTATTTATCACAAATAAGCATTTGCACAGTAAATATTTTATGGTTTTCACTAAATAGGTAATGAATAGTGGGTATGCTCATCATCAATTCTTATTGTATTTAGGTAATTGATTGTGGGAACACAAATAGGTGGTAGCAGCAACTGGATATGATTGCTTTATTGCACATTGGTTGTCCAACATAGCAGATAGTGTGGCAGTTAAAACTATAATTTTGCCTATGTATTATGTGTTGAACTGGCCACTAATAGTCCCCTTCAGAAACCTGTGTGGCAGAGTGACAACATAGTGTAGATCAGTCGTGTCCAAAATCCGGCCCGCGGGCCAATTGCGGCCCGCTTTCCGGTTTAATGTGGCCCCCCTGGTAATTTGGATATATATCTTTTTTGGCCCCCAGGGGGGCCACAATCTGTTGTCGCTGTAATCTGTTGGCGCTCGTCCTGCCCCCTCCCTGTCCCCTCCGAGGCTGCAGAAGGCCATCGATCAGGCTGCATTCATGGCAATGTTAAGGCTACATTCTTGTTGGGCAGTGTATTAATGTTTGGACGGACACACTTGAACCGAATTTTAATGGTTCAAAGAATGTCAGGCACAATGGTCGGCCCTCACGCATATTCACTTCATCAAATCTGGCCCTCTTTGAAAAACGTTTGGACACCCCTGGTGTAGATGATAAATTGGTAGAAAGGGGCACAGCACTGTCGCTCTATAACAGACTTCCATGGTGGGATCACTGGGTCCTGCCATGGACATGGCTTGCCTAGTGATCCTGCCAAGGAGGTTTTTGCTCATGGTGCAAATTGAAAAAAAAAAATACTTTTACGATTAACATGTATAATCTTTTATGAGGTTTTAGCGAATGGGTTTACATATACTTTATTTTTTCAGCAGGTGAAATACATCTAAACACAACCTTACACTTTAATTAAAAATTTCCATTATCCTTTACAAAGACAAGGCTACCTAATCAGTGAATTCATTGAACCTAATTAAAAATGTGCATGCCATCCTAAATTTGACACAAATGGCAAAGCTGGCAGATCATTCACCTGCTGGGATATTTTGGGAATTTTTCCAACAAAACTTTTATTACACAATGGCCAACCTTAGCTATCATAGAAATCATAGATTTACTTATTGAATATTGCTTCTTCCTATTATCTGAGCCTAAGAAAAGATAAGCAACATTCCAAAACTCACTTTTCCAACTTTTTTAACCTGAAAAAGTTACACTGTATAAAATTGCTTAGTGATTACATTACTCAAGCTTCAAAGATACTGCCAAGTATGACATGATAGAACGAAGATTAATTTTATAGCCTTTTGGCTAGATTCTGACATTATTTTATCAGTATTTTTCTCTTTGCTTTTCTGAAGAATTGTGGCCCATTTTAAAGCCTGCCCGAGCACTTAAGAAATTCTCAGGATGATTAATATCCCTGTAACTGACACTTCAGATTCTCTATCTCTTTAAAAAAAAAACAGACAGGTCCACTTTTGTACAGTTGGTGGAGGTGGATTTTGGATGTCTGACGTTTTGGTAAAACAGAACAAAAATAATAATACAGCAGTGTCTGGGGGGCATATGTCTGGGTGGGGGGCTAAGCTGGCCAATTATTTAAGACCGAAGTTTCCAGAAAACAGCAGTAGAAGTGACTGTTCCTACATTACAGCAAAACTCCAGTTAAAATTTACTTTTAAGTTTTGGATGGAGTATGGATTGATTTGATTATCTGTTGGGTTTTTATGCCCCAGTTGGGGAGATTAGATGTCTCCTCAATTTCGCGACAGAGTATATTTTCCAAGTGACGGAAAATCCAAACTTTAATAGCTGCTGCTGGTAAAATGGCCACGTTGGCAAAATTCCCATCTACTCCTGGAACAATAACAATAACATTTTAAATTTTTTATATACACACACAATGTGTCCCAATGTGACCATAGGTAGCCTTCTCAGACAACAATCATGACATGTTTGGTCAAAAGATCTGTATTTGGCCATAGATGACAGTGACCAAATTTGGCCACTCTTTTGGCCTTGACCGAAACTTTTTGTTTTTTTATGGCCATGGGTGCCCCAGATGCTGGTCATCAACCACCATGGGGGGAAAAAGAGCAATTGCAAAGATTAGAAGGCCTGTCCCCATTGTTATTGCCCCTCATAAGCTGTAGCTGTTTTGAGCCCTCTATCATGTGGAATAGACTCCCTGCAAAGGTGGTTCTGGTCAGCCCCGTAGATTGCTTTAAGAAAGGCCTGGATTCTTTCCTAAATGTACATAATATAACTGGGTACTGACATTTATAGGTAAAGTTGATCCAGGAAAAATCTGAATGCCTCTCGGGGGATCAGGAAGGAATCTCAGGGGGTATAGAATTGGGTATATGGGATTGTATGATATTATATATATATATATATATATATTTTTTTTTTTTTTTTGAGGTTCAACTGGATGGATTTTTTCAACCTGACTAACTTTGTAACCATGCCTCCTGCTCACGCCTTCCTCCAATCACCATATAAATAAATTTGCTAGCTTGGAAGATCTTAGCATGCAAGTTTAAGGAGTTCTCCTCAATACTCAACAGACGTTTGCCATAAATACAACTCTCTAAAATGCAAAGCTTAGCTAAATTTTATTATTGTTTTGGATACAGTAGGAAAAGTGTCAACATCTTAATCGGGTTATTTGCTGATGTGTTTGTCCCACTGGGGAGATTTCTCTTCACTTCCTGTTCTGAAGACACAAATGTCCACAACATTCATCCCCCTTGGATTATTTCTCTCCACCATTTGCTCTGGTGGCAACTCCAATTTTTTGGATTACCCCCTACTTTCTGTCTTGGTGAAAAGGTTTTCCTGGACAAAGAGAGGCACAGAATGGGGACACAGACGAAAAAAAAAAAAAAAGAAAGAAATTGACAGGGGGTCAAATTCCTACCCAATGTATCCAAAAAAAGTGCCTTTACATACAATTTAAACAACTGAAACAGACAGTGTCTACATTATTCATGTATAATAGCAGACTGGGCCCCTGGGGTTCTGCCTCCATCTTTAATATAGGATGCATACAATTATCTATATTACATTAACCATGACCATAAGCTTCCACTATACTTTCCAAATAGCCACAATTATCTCCCCCCCAGTCTAATGGCTCCTATTTAAATGCAATCACTAGTTAAGACTTCAAAGACCCAGAGATGATTCTGCTGTACAGTCTGGAATGCAGTGCTTTATAAATGTGTATATATAGAAATACCGGTGAAAGATTTACATCAGAACTGTAGCAAAATTATTCAATGCAAAAGAGTTCATCTCAGCTTCTTAAAATAAAATTTTGGCGCATTTGGACTTATCTGCTTTAAAGGTGCTAGTTAAACCAGAACTGACTTTATGACTAGATAGATAAATAGATAGATAGATAGATAGATGGATAGTTAGGTAGTTGAGCTCCCAGATTCATCATTCTGATGAACTTGTTATGACAGAGCCTTATGAGGGCCATACACAAGGCAATCCTTAGGCAATGTACTGTAGGTACCCATGATATGCTTCTTGCTCTGCAGAAATAATCAATATTCAGCATTGCTTTTTTATTGAGATATCTATGACAAACCCAACTCGCCATACTGTTGCAAAATGGGGACAGCAACAGGAGAGTTGACACTCCATGCAGGAGGAAAGCTCCAATAGGATCAATAAGATGTCAGTATTAAGCTAGCCAAACATGGGTCATGAATCCTGAATCCCCCATCCACACACTTGATGGTATAGATTTACCATACAAATTCCCCCCCCCCCCCCCACCAGAAAACTCCAATCAGCACTCTCCACCATTGGCTGAGAGCACTGATCAGGAGTTTGTCTGCTGCTGGTTTTCCAGCATGCTCGTCTGACAGAAGCCGGCCGTTTGGTGGTGGCATACACACTAGCCGAATGTCAGACTTATTTTTTTTAACTGGCCCATGTCTTCCAACATTCGGACCTTAGTGAAAGAGACAGTACGTGGGTCTAACAGTGCTATGCAGAGGAAGCTAGTTTGTTATTGCTAAGGGCTGCAGTATCTGTGTCACATGCAAGGCAGCCAATTAACCAGGATACAGCTGACATGGCAAAGGTGGTGACCACTGGTAATAGAGGGGGTTAAGTGCTTGGCACCGACACTAGCAGCCGGTTCATTAGTCGTTGGGACCAGATTTGCAGCACAGAGTATCCAGGGACCCAGCCTGGAGTCACAGGAGAAAGAAGTATGAGATACTTTGGAAGAATAAGAGCAAACACAGTGGTCAGAGAAAGAGGAAAAACATTTGCTGTATCCCATAGGAACCATGGGACTGGTCCCTGGGAGAGAAATGACGCTAATGCTGGATTAATGGAGATCAGTACAGGCTCTGCGGCACCAGTCTCTGAATACTGTGCAGCTGGGAAATGGTGTCCTTTAACAGTGTGTCTGAAGTGTCCAAGTGTCATCAATGTGAATGCAGTCAGTCACAGGGTACATCGAGGTAACAGTGCAGTTGCAGCTCATATCTAACTTTGGGAGATATGCTTTAATGTTGACTGTCACATGACTGCAGCTCCCTGCCTTGAGTTTAGGCATTAGTGGGTGCAGTTCCACTTGTCCCCACTAAGACACCCAAGCCTCACCCACACACTAGTAGAATTTTGTTAAAAAATGTTAGTTTTCATAATGTTCATTCTATTTACTAATCGTTCGTGGGATCAAAACAGTGATTGTTTTTGCCTGTAATGTTGAGAAAGTTCAAAGGAGCAGGAAGTAAATTTTTTCTCAAATGAACAACTTTTTAACTTTTTCCTTTGGGAAATTCTATTTGTTCAAAAATAGAATGTTTAAAGCAAACCACATTTTGAAGTACTTTTGAATAACATTCATTATATCATTATCAAATATACTGGAAGATTCTTCATATGAATGCATTCAAAAACCTACCATTTTATGGTCAGTATTGGTGTTTTAGTTGGAAAAGAACAAGAAAGGGAAGGAAGGAGTAAAGGAGAGGGAACAAAGTATAGAAGGAAAGGGAGAGGGGGAGATTGGGAGAGGGAGAAGGATAGGTAGAGAGAGAGGAGAGGGGAAGGGGGAGACGGATAGAGAGAGAGAGGAGGAGAGGGGGAGAAGGATAGGGGGGAGAGAGAGAGGAGGAGAAGGGGAGATGGATAGAGAGAGAGAGAGAGAGAGAGAGAGATGGAGAGGAGAATTATAGGGGGAGAGAGAGCGGAGAAGAATAGAGGGGGAATGTAGAAGAGAATGATACGGGGAGAGAGAGAGGGAAAAGGCTAGGGGGAGAGGGAGAGATAGGGAGAAGAAAAGGGGGAGACGGAGAGGAGAAGGATAGGTGGAGAGAGAGAGGGAGAGGGAGAGACGGAGAATGGGAGAAGGATAGAGGGAGAGAGAGGGGGAGACGGAGAAAGGGAGAAGGATAGGGGGAGAGGGTGGGGGGAGTCGAAGATAGGAAAATGGAGAGGAGAAGGATAGGGGGAGACGGAGAGGAGAAGGATAAGAGGAGAGAGGGGGGAAGGGAGAGGAAAAGGATATTGTGAGAGAGAGAGAGGGAGACGGAGAGAGGGAGAAGGCTAGGGGGAGAGGGAGAGAGAGGGAGAGAGGGAGAAGAAAAGGGGTTGGGGGTGACAGAGGGGAGAAGGATAGGTGGAGAGAGAGGGAGAGGGGGAGACGGAGAATGAAAGAAGGATAGGGGGAGAGGGAGGGAGAGGGGGAGACGGAGAGAGGGAGAAGGATACGGGGAGAGGGAGAGGGGTTGATGGAGAGAGGCATAAGGGGAGAGGGGGAGAGGGAGAGAGGGTGAAGGATAGCGGGAGAGGGGGAGAGAGAGAAGGAGATGGGGAGAGGAAGAGGGGGAGACAGACAGAGGGAGGATAATAGGGGAGAGGGAGAGGGGGGGAGAGAGGGAGAGGAAAAGAAAGATAGTTGTCTTAAAAAACGAACCTTTATAGAATTTTTAGCAAATCAATCCTTTTTCTACAGAGCAATGAATCTGTGAAACTGACATTTTTCCTCTGTTGTACAATCAATCTTTTCCCGTGTCTGTTGTTCAGCTTTATCTTAACGGAACGATCGCACGCAATTTTCAATGACATTGATATATTCATAAAATGCTCCTTTTTTTTTAAATTACAGTAATGCTGCATACACACAGTCGGAATTTCCAACAACAAATGTTCGATCGGAGCTTGTTGTCGGAAACTCCGACCTTGTGTAGGCTCCATTGGACATTTGCTGTCAGAATTTCCAACAACGAAAATTTGAGAGCTGGTTCTAAAATTTTCTGACAACAAAACTTGTCAGCAAAACTTCTTGACGTTCGCAATTTCCAACAACATTTGTGTGACCGTGTGTTTGCAAGACAAGTTCGAGCCAACATCCATCGGTAAAAAATCCACGGTTTTGTTGTCGGAATGTTCGACATAACGTCTTTATGTGGCATTACAGTTACTATCCCCAGACAGACTGGCAGTTCCACAGAATTTTGTATGAGTAATAAACACAAAACTTTTGTACCTTTAAAATATTCAAAATTCAGTGGTGGCAGATACTAATACAAAACAGTGTCAAGTAAATGCACATCTTTATTTTGTGGATAATTGTTCCATCATCTTAAGATGAAAAACAGACTGGAGAAAAGATTGATTGTACTACAGAAAACAGAGATGAAAAAATGACATTTTCACAGATCAATCGTTTGGTGGGAATTATTCTATTGAATAAAAAAGGATTTGCTAAAAACTCAGATAATCCTTGTTAGATAAATGAACAATCGTCTATAAATGTTAGTTTATTTAGGCCACTATCTTATATTTGTATGTACGGTAACTGTAACAATCATGAAGGTAAAGCCATTAAAAATCCACTATGTTTACATAAAGCAAATCTAGAAAAGATTAAAACACACTCACTGTATTAAAAGAAACTAGTTATGTATAAAATAAAATAAAAAAGACACAGATTAAAGTATATAATAAATGATAATGGGAGTAATAAAAGGAACAAAAATTCAATTAAAAAAATAATTTTGTACAAGTCTGAACTGTTTCATTCTATGCTTAGTGAACATTTACTACAGCATGTTGTAATGTTGTAAGACGAGCGTATTTTATTATACTCACTGAGATCCAGCAGCAGTCAATGATAGTCTGTTAGTATAAGTCTACACCATTTACTGGTGTCTCTGAGTCAAGAGGTTGAGAAAGACACACTTCAGATTACGGCGTCCTCCCAAGTACTGTACTTTGTTTAAAGAAAATTCAATAAAAATGCATCAGTTGATTTACATCGGCCAATCACGTCTCTGGAAAGGTGCTCTTATCTCAATATGTCTCAAGTCAATAATCTTTTGGCTGCCAAGCAGGTGAATGAAGGGCCCTCCCTCCAGTAACACTGAGGATACAAGAGGAGCAATGGAGATGTGCTACTAAGTACGATTTGCTATAGGCTCTGCAGACTTTGTCACACAGGGCAGACGTTTAGGCAGGTATTTTGAATTAAAAAGCAAGTAATGGCAGAAAAACTATCATTTATTTTTATGGTACTTTGCCAAAAACATTATATGGCAAAGATAACAGACAAATAATCAAGCATTTCTTCTAAGCGATGTTTAGAGAAATAACTAAAAGCTATAGGCTCTTAGTAAACTATTTCAACTGGGTCAGATATACCGTTTGCAGAAATGTTTAACTTAAAAAAATAGTGCAATGTTCATTACAAAACCATAGGCATTGATATGAAGTTGGCCTCCCTTTGCTGTTATAACGGCCTTCGCTCTTCTGGGAAAGCTTTCAAGAAGGTTTCAGAGTTTTCCTGGGGGAATTTGTGCCAATTCCCCAAAGTGCATTCAGAAGGTCAGGCACTGATGTTGGATGATAATCCATCGGCATTCCAATGCATCCTATGTTTATGGGTTAAGGTCAGGGGTCTACGCAGGCCACTTGAGTTTCTCCACACCGAGCTCATTAAACTACTTTCTAGCACTGGCTTTGTGCACAGTGGTATAGTCATGCTGGGGCAGAAAAGGGCCTTCACCAAACTGTTGTTACAAGATTGGAAGTTCAAAGATGTCCAGTACTGTATGTCTGTTTATTAGAGCATTAACAGTATTCCTCATTGGAAAGATCTAAACTCAGTATTTGGAGGGGTGTCTAAATACCTTTGGGCATGTAAGTAAGTAAAAAGTAATCAGTGCAACTTTCTAAATTAAGAATATTAATTCTTAACTCCGTGATGAAGTCAAGTGTGGTGACGTAACGCGTAACAGAGCGGACCGGACGTGACGTAAGAGGTGTCTACAAAGCCGTATTTGCACTTTATCTGCGTTTATTATCACTTTTAAATGTAAGAACCCATTTGTCCTTTCAAATAAATACACTTTGTTTTACGTTTTTCACTATGGGAGGCTTTTTCTTTGTCCTTATATAAAATCTGGAATCTCGAGATCATTACATGATTAAGAGTTCGGAAAGCTGTCACCGCCATTTGAAGTCTTTAACCTGGTATAACACCACCTGGAATCGCAACTTCTTTGGAGATCAGGAGCTGTACATCTGCCCCCATTTTAGGAGATCGATAAGGCTGATTATACTTCTTACTGAGGTAAGAGTTCTGTGAGCATTAATCTATTGTGATAAAGATTGAACACAGAAGAATTGTTTTTCACATCGTATAGAAGAATTGTTTTTCACATTAATTAGAAGAATTGTTTTTACACAAAATTGGAAATTGTGGACTTTGAATATTTATCACATTTGTCTATATATTTTTTTTTTAATATTGAGATTTAGAAAGTTGCGCTGATCACTTTTTACTTATATTGATTTTTTGTGCACTGTGTACACTTTTAGGTCTAGCGTCAGTTTTCATTACATTTATTTATTTTAGTTATCGGTTCACTTGGTAGCGCGAAGGACTATACCTTTCATTTTACATTTGGGCTTGTGTTTGATTTATTTGTGTAAATAAGGTTAGCCTTTAATACAGTATTCCAAGCTACTATACCTTTAGTGCCGGTTCACACTACCGCGCCACGGGATCTGACTTGTGTCGCCCCAAGTCGCGCGACATGAGTAATTTTATTGAAGTGGATGAGAGTCATCTTAATATACACTACTGAAGTTGCTCTGACTTCAGAAAAGGTTCCTGTACTACTTCAAGGCGACTTCTAGGCAACTTGTACCCATTGATTTTAATGGAATTTGCCTCTAAGTCGGATTTCCGTCTTAACTGAAGCAACTTTACAGGAAGAGAAAATAGTTTACTCAGGCGAACCCCTCCCTCCCACAGAGCCGATTATTCTGTGATTGGCCACAGCCAAAGTCGCCTGTCCTAGGGGCAACTTTTAGTCGGGTTGCCCCTGTGTGAACTGGCACTTAGGTTCTAATTGCTGTTCGCTGAATATTCTGGGCGATATGGAACCCAGAGAATCCTGTAAAGGCAATGTCTAGAGTCCTTTTTCTAGCACGTAAATTACTCTTGGTCTACCGGAAATCTTCACAACCTCCCTCCTTGAAGGAGCTGATTCGTTCCATGGGAGATACCCTCTATTTGAAAAAATATATCTACCAGAAAAGGGGTGCCCTGGTAAATTTGAGAAATTATAGGCACCTTGGCTTGATACCCCAGGACGTAGTCCTTTGGAGCTGGTTCAAATGCGGCTTTTACATTACCCTACTGGCTGATATTACCTGTGGCTTCTCTGTTACTGCGGTATCTGTAAGATTACCGGTTTGCCTTTATGTAACTAAATATTTGATGGCGATTCTTTTGGTGTTGTATCTCAGTTTCGTCATTTGAATGCACTTTTCAGATATTTATTTGTAAAAAAAATTAAAACCATTTATCACTTTCCTTCCAGTTCACAATTATGTACCACTTTGTGTTGGTCTATCACTTAAAATCCCAATAAAATACATTTACGTTTTTGGTTGTAACATGACAAAATATAGAAAATCTGAATACTTTTTCAAGGCATTCCTATGCAAGTAAAGCTGATTTCTACATTGCTCAAGATCTCAGTGCCTCATCGTATCACATAACCAACCAGCTCAGCTCTTGCCAACCCCTGAGGGTGAACCCCCATGTCCATAGTACTTCTCTCTCCTAGAATAGTTTATTTTTAGAGTTTGTTGATAATTAAAGCCACACTTCAATCAATCGTAAAAACGTTAAATATTCCTCTTGAGATGTATTTGTACAGCCATAGAAAAGAGGAAATAACAAACATTTACCAAATCAGCACCTGTTATCCCATCTGTAAGGTTAATTCCTGCCCAGGGCCGTCATATGACATACTGGATTTTGAGTGGAGATATTTTCTTGCAGCGATTCCCTGCACCATAAAAACAATCATAGTGGCAGCCGATTGATTGTTTTTACCGTCTCGCCTGTACGATCAGTGAGCCGGAGAAGGAACCCCCCTGCGGCGGAAGTTTACCATAGAGAATACAGAGGATTTGACATCACGTCCAGCCCAGCAGATGTAAACACTGCCGTGTACTCGGCTGAAAATAAAGATGTCATACAAATGAATAAAAATAATAATATCAAGTCAATTAAATTATTAACCACTTCAGCCCGGGAAGAATTTACCCCTTGACCAGAGCAATTTTTGCGATTCGGCACTGTGTCGCTTTAACTGACAATTGCGTGGTCGTGCCACGTGGTACCCAAACAAAATTGACATCCTTTTTTTTCCCACAAATAGAGCTTTCTGTTGGTGGTATTTGATCACATCTGCGGTTTTTATTTTTTGCGCTATAAACAAAAAAAGAGCGCTAATTTTGAAAAATAAGCAATATTTTTTACTTTTTGAAATAATAAATATGCCCAAAAATATATAAAAAACAAATTTATTTTTCAGTTTAGGTCAATATGTATTCTTCTACATATTTTTGGTAAAAAAAAAATCGCAATACGCGTATATTGATTGGTTTGCGCAAAAGTTATAGCTTCTGCAAAATAGGGGATAGTTTTATGGCATTTTAAAAAAAAAAAAAACATTATTTATTAGTAATGGCGGCGAACAGCGATTTTTATCATGGCTGCAACATTATGGCGGACACATCGGACACTTTTGACACTATTTTGGGACCATTGTCATTTATACAGCGATCAGTGCTATAAAAATGCACCGATTCCTGTGAAAATGACACTGGCAGGGAAGGGGTTAACCACTAGGGGGCGAGGAAGAGGTTAGGTGTGTCCTAGGGAGTGATTCTAACTGTGGGGGGGGGATGGGCTACATGTGACATGACATTGATCACTGCTCCCGATGACAGGGAGCAGTAGATCACTGTCCTGGTACTAGGCAGAACAGGGAAATACCTTGTTTACATAGGCATCTGCCCATTCTGCAGCTCCGTAACATGATCGCAGGACACTGGCAAACATCGAGTCCACGGGTCCCGCGAGCACGGGCACGGAGCACACAGCGGGCGGGCGGGCGTGCGCGCACCCGCACGGCGGGAAATTCAAAGCAACGTACATATACGTTGCTTTGCCCAGCCGTCCCATTCTGCCGACGTATATCTTCGCTAGACGGTTGGCAAGTGGTTAAAGCAGTATTAAACCCAAAAATTTAAGATATTTCAGCTTAACAATCATTAGATGTGGTGGCTGCATAAGTTTCCTTTTATTTAGGCTTGTTTCTCTCTGTTTTCACCCGATGATCTGGCCAGTAACATACCTCCTGTATTAGAGTGCCCCCCCCACTGGCTTAAGGAGAACAGGGGGCACCTTTATACAGCAGCATTGTCAGTCTGCAGGGAGGGGAGTGCCTTATGTACTAGTACATAGTAGTACACTAACAAATTGAAGCTAAACTCCAGCTACAGTAACACTTCATATTAAGTTACAGCAACATGTTTTTTCTTTTTGGTATCAAGGTTTTACTTCAAGGAAAGAAAGCCTAAAAAAAGAAAACCATCACATTTACAAATTGGTAACCTGCACTATAATAAATGTTTGGATTTAATACCACTTTAACTTTTACAAATGAAAAAATATAAAAATAAATGAAAATTAACCAAAACAAATCGTAGTTCTCCATTAATATTACCATGCCTAGCTGAGTTTCCAGTTTGGATGCGTTTGGCACAGTAATGGGAATCTAGTCATTGAAGTTCTCGATATATATAACCTCAAAGTGACCTGCTTGATAAATGTGTTTACCATAAAAGAACTTGCGGAGTATGCAGCTTTTCATTGCAGGTTATTCAATGTACTATAAACATGAAGTAACGCTGATGAGTGCAGAATTTACACATCATATCTCCTGTATTATTAATAAGGTAGTTTGCATATCCTTCTGCCAATGTTTATGAAGCAGTGGTGCATGCTGGGGATGTTTTTCGCCATATAGCATGAATTAAATGGGGTGAAGATAATGTATTGTGCAGTGCAGTATTAACAGACAGGCTCACACTTCTTCAAAATATTACCCCAAAGCCCATCCAACCTAACTGGTTTTGTAATGTGTTTTAACTGGGATACTATAGGCCTTGTACACGGAAGCATTTTTTTTTTAACCACTTCCATACAGGGCACGTATACACCTTCCCAAGCCAATTTTCAGCTTTCAGCACTGTCGCAATTTGAATGGCAATTGCGCGGTCATGCTACACTGTACCCAAACAAAATTGGCGTCCTTTTTTACCCACAAATAGAGCTTTCTTTTGGTGGTATTTGATCACCTCTGCGATTTTTTTTTTTGCGCAACAACTAAAAAAAGACCGAAAATTTTGAAAAAAATTACGTTTTTATTTTTTTCTGTAATTTTTTTGTAAATAAGTACGTTTTCTCTTTCAATTACGGGCACTGATATGGTGGCACTGATGGGCACAGATGAGATGGCACTGATGGACATCAACAAGGTAGTACTGACGGGCACAGATGAGGTGGCACTGATTGGCGGCGCTGGTATGCGGCACTGATGGGCACACATAGGCGGCACTGATGGGCACACATAGGCGGCACTGATGGGCACTCATGGGCGGCACTGATGGGCACTCATGGGCGGCACTGATGGGCACTCATGGGCGGCACAGATGGGCACTCATGGGCGGCACTGGGCACTCATAGGCGGCACAGATGGGCACTCATGGGCGGCACAGATGGGCACTCATGGGCGGCACAGATGGGCACTGTGGGGTGGCACAGATGGGCACTGTGGGGTGGCACTGATGGGCACTGTGGGGCATCACTGATGGACACTGTGGGGCGGCACTGATTTACTTGTTGCCAGTCAGTGCCCATTTGTGGGCACTGATTGGCATCTTTTTTTTGCATCTTTTTTTTTTTGCATCTTTTTTTTTTTTTTTTTAGACTTTTATTATTTTTTTTGGCGCTTTTTTTTCTCCATTTTTTTTTGTTTTGCCCTTCCCTGGTGGGCATCCCTGGTGGTCCATGTGGCGATCCGAGGGGGGGCTGCGCTGATAAACAATCAGCGCGAACCCCCCCTGTCAGGAGAGCCGCCGATCGGCTCTCCTCTACTCGCGTCTGTCAGACGCGAGTGAGGAAGAGCCATCGACGGCTCTTCCTGTTTACATCGTGATCAGCCGTGGTTGGACACGGCTGATCACGTGGTAAAGAGTCTCCGTGACAGACTCTTTACCGAGATCGGTGTTGCGGGGTGTCAGACTGACACCCCGCAACAACGATCGCCGCGATGCGCGCCCCCGGGGGCGCGCAGCGGCTGAGAATCCTGAGGACGTCATATGACGTCCAGTCAGGATTCTACAACCACTTTGCCGACGTCAATTTGTCATTGGCGGGCGGCAAGTGGTTAACAATCCTGGCCACAAGTCTGTACAGTTTTACTACTTTTGGAAAGAGTGGGAAAGGGTTAGCTATCTTGGCTGTTTTTACTGCTTTCTGGGCTTCCTTTAGGAAGATTTACCCTCACTTCCTGTCCTGCTGTCTTACTGGACAGGAAGTGAGGCAAAATCTGCAATAGGAAAAGTAGCAGATGTGCCAGCCTTCCCCTACTCTACTAGGTTGCTGTCCTAGGTAGGTGCTGTCCTGACCAGGAAGGTGAGAGTTAATTAAAATCCCGGTTTCTTCGTCTTTTTGGTGGGTTCTTGTCTGAGTCTGGCCCACTTGTCATGTGTCACACAAATTGGGTCAGTAATCCGGCTGAGAGAGGTCCCTGGGGAAGAGGTAAGCAAACCGAAGTGTTCCTGCACAACTGTGGGTTGTGAGACCCGTAAGGGATCAAGACGGAGATGAGACCCGGAGTAACAGAAACATGGCATGCATAGCTGTTCATATGTAGAGACTTTTAATTTGGGGTTAACCCTGAAGACACCAATACTGGAGTATGTTGAAGGACTATGATTGCTGGAAGACACTTTTGCAGGTATGCCGGGGCAGCAGACAAGCCTGTAGTTGGGAGTAAGGACATAGGAATAATATTGCATATATCTGTTGGACTGTAAATGTATATTTTGCACCTTTCTAAGTAAAATATTGAAAGATTGTCCATGCCTGGTCTGAAGTAATTAAAGAGGTGTGTCGCAAGTAAATGTCATACATACAGTTAATAAGTGGTTCTTAACACATTGGGTTATGAAGACATCAGTGTAAGGACTTGATCTAGTGTGACGACACATGTGGTTACCTACAGTAATGGAAGTGTAGCAAGCAGCCTGTTGATAGCCTGTCGATAACGTGTACCTGTTATAGATGGCACTGCCTCTAGCAGTGAGGGAGATGTTGTCGGCCATCTTTCCAGTCTGTTTCCCAGAGCAACCAGGGCAGATTGAACCGCAGAGGTTCTCCATCCTGTACAGAGGTACAGAAGTTCAAGAGTCAAGTAAAGTGCACGTGTGGAGCCCTAGCAGAGTGTACGGTGGGGGCCACTTTGCTCTGTCAAAATTGATGGCAAACTATCAGCCCATCCCCACATGCCAAGGTCCTAGGAGTAGTCCGGGACTCTGAACTCTCCTTTAAGCCTCACGTCCAATCACTGTCCAAATCTTGCCTCCTCAACCTCTGCAACATCTCCAAAATACGCCCCTTTCTAACCAATGACACAACAAAACTCTTAATTCACTCCCTGGTCATCTCTCGCCATGATTAATGCAACTCCCTCCTCATTGGCTTACCTCTGCATACTCTATCCCCCCTTAAGTCCATCATGAATGCTGCTGCCAGACTCATCGACCTTACCAACCGCTCTGTCTCTGCTACTCCTCTTTGTCAATCCCTCCACTGGCTTCCGCTCACCCAACAAATTAAATTCAAAATACTAACAACTACCTACAAAGCCATCCACAACTCTGCCCCCAGCTACATCACTGACCTAGTCTCTAAATACCAACCTAATCATTCTCTTTGTTCTTCTCAAGACCTCCTGCTCTCTAGCTCTCTCATCACCTGGCCCCATGCTCGTCTCCAGGACTTTTCCAGAGCCTATCCAAGCCTTTGGAACTCCTTACCCCAATCTGTCCATCTATCTCCTTCTCTATTAGCTTTTAGAGGATTCCTGAAAAGAAAAACCCTCCGCTTCAGAGAAGCCTATCCTACCCACACCTAACAACTGTATTTTCATTTTGTCCATCTGATCATCCCCCACAGTTACTACCCTTTGTTCCACTTGACTCTCCCTTCTAGACTGTAAGTTCTAATGAGGAGAGCTGATCCCTCCTGTATTGAATTGTATTGTAACTGTACTGTCTTCCCTGATGTTGTAAAGCGCTGCACAAACTGTTGGCGCTATATAAATCCTGTATAATAATAATAATAATAATTAGTGGAAAACGCTGGACAAGTCGATGTGGACTTCGGTTCAGCATGTCCCTCTGAAATGCAAGTTAATGTAAAGGTGTGCATTGTCATGGGGAACCGATAACTAACTGAAAAACAGTTGCAGTGCCAGTGTACATGGTGTATGTTCATCTCCAAGTGTAGAGGTCCATCTTAAGGTTCCCCACCACAGCCTTGTCCCAGGGGATTGGTAAAGATGGCACAAAGTAAAGGTATCACATGTGTGTAGTAAAGTGACCCTGTACAAAATGCGTAACGTAGCCCAGAAGAACCCACCCTAGGACAGAGGTAGGCCTCGGTCCACAGAGGACATGGCAATCGCACTGTCACCCGGAACCTTCCTTCTACATACTAAAGAAAATAAACAACATTTCTGCCAATGTTGCCATCAGAGAATTCCCCTCACTTCCTTCTGGTAAAATCATGCCACTCGACCCATGACCATTTCACAACTTATTAGCTCTGACTTAGACAGTTCTCAGCTTTGGCTGGCTGCCCCACTCCTGCCACCATATCTTTGGGACTTTGTGGCCAGTTCAGGTGACTTTCAGCTGTTGGATCCTGATCATTCCAGATCAGATAAAATTTTGGATGGAATCCCTGAAAATGCAATAGAATTCTAACATGCTTGACATTCCTCCCGATTTCACAACTTCCATATTCACATTCCTTTGGATTTCATATTGCTGAGTCTATAGATTTGGTTTGTATAATTTTTTTAATTATGAGACCATAAAAGAAAGGTGCTGACACCTTGTGTGATGTTTATGATCACTATTCTATTTCACAACCGATGCAGAGAACCAACTGCAGGTGGAAAATTACACACAGTTATCAGACTGCGTAGTGAGCCAAGGAGACAAAAATAAGTATTATTGATGTATTACTGAAGTGATTGTGCGCAGTCATGATTACTAAATAACACATGCATACCTACATATCTGGTGTAACAGTACATTCTTTTTTGATTTGGCATGATTTTTCTTCTGCTGCATTGGTTTGTGTCTTCCCTGGCTGTAGAGTATGTTGGGTTGTTAGCAATTCAATTACTTCCTTAAAGTGGTTGTAAACCCTTTAGAACCACTTTAACCTACAGGTAAGCCTAGATTAAGGCTTACCTGTAGGCGCTTGAAATATCTCCTAAACCTCCACGGTTTAGGAGATATTTACTAAAATCACAGGCGCCAATGTCTATGGCGCATGAGCCATAGACAACGGCGCAGACGCACTTCAGCAACGGCAATTGTGGGAGTGACGTCATCGCGGCTCCGGCCAATTACAGCGCCGGAGCCGCGATACCCATAAGTAACCCCCAGGAAAGATGTCGGCAGCCCGAGCGGTGTACGAGGACGGCTGCGGGGGCTTCGATTGGAGGTGAGTATTACATAATGAGCTAGTATGCTATGCAGGGCCGTCTTAATAGCATCATGGGCCCCTGGGCAAAGTAATGCTCTGGGGCCCCTACAATGATGACAGTGCAGGTAAACAGACATCAAGTAGGTAGGAGGCAGACTGCCTCCCCTGTGTATCTATCACTCTCAGTGCCATCATGGGGCCCCCAATTTCGGGGCAGTGTGGGCTCAAGGACCAGCTGCTTTGGGAAATGTTCAGGGGGCCTCCATGCAGCTGGGGCCCCTGGGAAGTGCCCAGGTGTGCCCTCTCATTAAGACAGCCCTGATGCTATGCATTATGCCTTTGTCTTGCATGTTTTTTTTTCCTTGTTTTTTTTTATTTACTTCCTCTTTAAAGAAAACCTATAATGTGAGAGAAAGAAAAAAGTATTTGATCCCCTGCTGATTTTCTATGTTTGCCCACTGACAAAGACATGAACAGTCTAGAATTTTAATGGTAGGTTTATTTTAACAATGAGAGACAGAATAACAACAAAATAAATCCAGAAAAACACATTTCAAAAAAGTTATAAATTGATTTGCATTTTAACAAATTAAATAATTATTTGATCTCCTATTGATCAGCAAGATTTCTGGCTTCCAGGTGTCTTCTTACAGGTAAGATTAGGAGCACTTAAAGGGAGTGCTCCTAATCTCAGCTTGTTACCTGTATACAAGACACCTGTCCTGAGAAGCAATCAATCAAATACTTTTTTCCCTCACTGTATATCTATCAGAGGAAGAAAGTTGGTACTCACAGGTGATAGCAGTCATCATCAGATGGCCTTAAGCAATCCCATTTGGTTTCCAATGACCCTCCATACCCAGGAAACACACATAATATTCATATCACTCATGTTCCTGGAAATGGTAGGTTGAAGGTTGGTGCTGTAGGAGCTACCAGCTGGAGACCAGTAAAATCTAAGCTTATATCAACTTTTGCCAGTCAACAGGTGAGACTGAGTGGCCCAAATCTACCTTCCAGGTCTGTGTGTATGGGGGGAGGTCGGGATTGGAAACCATATGTATGAGAGAGTAACGTTTAGAGACCACGTGTGTAGAGGGGTCGGCCTGAAGGTCTGGAGGGAACATCTCTAATCAGAGAAGAGTCTGAACGAAGGACTTGGGCCAGTCATCTGTGATCCTCCTTTGTCCAAGGTCCAAAAATCTCCCTCTGTATTGCTGGTTGAAATGCCGGAGTCCCAAACAGAGGCATGGGTCCCTTTAGTAGGGATACGGTCTTGGAGGTATTATTTCGGGTCCATATCTGTACAGTTTGTCGGGTGAGATCGCCAAGGGGTAACCCTCCATTCAGGAATTCAGCAGACGTCCACGGCAAAGCAGGGAGATCTATATAATTTTGGTTTTATGTTGATGTGAATTAAAGGTTAGCAGAGAAGTTCCCTGTGGATGATTTACTAGTGAAGCATCTCCAGAATCAATGGTCTTCCAAAGGTTTTAGTATCTTAGGTGATTGGGGGAAACACCATATCCTGATTTTATTGGTAGACAGCGTTTAAATATACAAATATGCATTTAGAAAGTCTGCCCAATTTTACAGCTTTGGTTACTTGATTAAAGTGCCTACTAGAAGCTGGAAGCCATGGGAGATCTGCACTACATGCGGTGTAATGCAGTTTGTTTTGCTGTGCCTGAAACAATGAAAAGGCGACCATGTTTTTTTTAAGTAAACATTTTCCTCTAAACATTTTGTTAATAGCAGATGTGAGAAATTTGGGAGTTTGGTGTGTTTAGGTCTGTCATTTCATAGGACGACTGCCAGGTGTATTTATCTTTTCAGTTCTAATTACATGATTCTAACCCTTATCGTCATCTGTAAAAAAAAAATATGTTATTGAGTGGTTTTTGCTAATAGGGCAGGAGAATACTTGGTGCTAAGTGTATAAACACTGTATATATGAGTACCTGTCAAAGTGCTCTACTACATATTTCACATTCCAAGGACTGTTGTTAGGCAATCAAATTATGAAGACACTCATGTCCCATCATCTCCAAAGGAAAAAGCCACATATAAATTAAAAAATAACCCCTACCTTGCGTTAGTTTCAGCTCAAGGGCAAAGCCCCAAAGGAAGATACCTTAGGCACCAAGCTAAGGAGGATCTCGTCATTCTGTCCCGCACACTCACATCAAGTTGTAAGAAGTTGGTAATGTCCAGGAACTGGGACGCCAAATGTTAAATCTAAAGTGGAGGTTCACCCGAAAAGTAAATTTTTAACCTTAGATTGATGCTCATTTTGTCAAGGGGAATCGGGTAGTTTTTTTCAAATCGAAGCAGTACTTACCGTTTTAGAGAGCGATCTTCTCCGCCGCTTCCGGGTATGGGCTGCGGGACTGGGCGTTCCTATTTGATTGACAGGCTTCCGACAGGCTTCCGACGGTCGCATCTATCGCGTCACGATTTTCCGAAAGTAGCCGAACGTCGGTGTGCAGGCGCCGTATAGACCCGCACCAACGTTTCGGCTTCTTTAGGCTACTTGTGACGCGATGTATACGACCGCCGGAAGCCTGTCGGAAGCCTGTCAATCAAATAGGAACGCTCAGTCCCGAAGACCATACCCGGAAGCGGCGGAGAAGATCACTCTCTAAAACGGTAAGTACAGCTTCGATTTAAAAAAAAATATCCGATTCCCCTTGACAAAATGAGCATCAATTCAGCGCCAAATTCAAATGTCTTGGAGGGGGGCGTGTTTAATGGTAATGAGGCTTGACCCCCCGTTTTTGACGTTTTTTTTTTAATGCGCATGCGCCAGGCGACTACATTTCCCAGTGTGCATTGCGGCTAAGTACGCCGCACGGGCCTATTGATTTCGACGTGGACGTAAACGACGTAAATCCCGATTCGCGGACGACTTACGCAAACGACGTAAAAATTTCGAATTTCGCGGCGGGAACGGCGGCCATACTTAACATTACTATTCCACTAGGGCCTAGCTCTAACTTTACATGGCCTATCTCTTACGCAAACTGCGTAAAAGTACTGCGTCGGCCAGGCATACGTTCGTGAATTGGCGTATTCCCTCATTTACATATTTTACGCCGACCGCAATGGAAGCGCCACCTAGCGGCCATCCAAAATATTGCAATCTAAGATAGGACGGCGCATGCCGTCGTATCTTAGATATGTTTAAGCGTATCTCTGTTTGAGCATACGCTTAAATATAAGTCGGCGTAGATTCTGAGTTAGGTCGACTTATCTACTGTTAAGTCGGCCTAACTCTACCTGAATCTACCTATATGTTTAGACAATTTTTCTGGGGTTGGTAGAGTGGGAAGGTGTTGAAGTTGTTGGTAGTTTTTTATTTCTGCATTTGACCCTTGTTGGGAAGTTTTGCCTATATAAAAAAATATAGGTACAGTTGGGGGTACAGTTGGGGGTACAGGAAAGCACAATCAGCAGTAAACATATTTTCAGAAGCCCAAACCCTTCCATGAAAAACATTTTCAGTAGTTTCAACCCTTCGTCACCTAAAGGATGTTTTATTTTTTGTCTTTTTTTTAGGCCTGTTACTGATTAAAATTTTTGTGTTCGATTAATCGATTTTTTTTTTAATTGATTAATCGACTAATTTCGACTAATTATAACGCACATACAGATCCAACTACTTTTAGCTGATCTCCTTGCATTGCAACTTTGCATTAGTCAGTGGTAAATGTGGTATACACTATATACAATCACCCGACACTAGTTAGTTTCCACAATTCATGACTTAACTTCACAGTTCACACAAATACGTTTTAAATTCAAACTGTAGCACTGACGCAAGTAATTTTTTCTTATTAAACTTTAAGAAAAATGTAGAAAGTTAGTTTAACTTTAATTATAAAACGTATCTAGTATATTGACTGTCAGTCACTTTATAGTAGGCAAGTAGGCATCACTTTAGCCAGTCACGCAGACATACCAGAGTGTTTTCATTTTCTGGAAGCAGACACGATCGCATTTTATTGACAATATACCCTGAAGAACTGAACAGTCTTTCGCACAGAACAGATGTTGCCGATACACAAAGAATTGTCTGTACAAAACTGCTTAGGACAGGAAAACGATGTTTATTTTTGCCCCCTTCCCCTAATGGAGCCTGATGCATCCTCCTGCTCCACAGATGCAAAGGTACCTCAATCCAATAGGTGCAGTTTGCTCGCATCCAGCAGGGTAAGTCTCACTGTCCAGGCTGTCCGGTGACGTCAAGAATTTTGATCGATCAAAAAAATTAAAGATTAATCGAGGAATTAATCTTTAAAGTGGAGTTCCACCCATTTTTTTATGTTTGTCTGTGCTGCATGCTCTAATCTCATAGTGTTCAGAATGGACAATTTTTATTTAATTTGTTGCTTGTAAATACCTTTATTTTGTAGTCCTTCATTACTTCCTCCTCCTTATTTGCCTAGGCTATTTGCAAGGGTTTCTGGGATAGGCATCATGTTTCCCAGTAGTCCTTGCAAACCTGACTGAAACCTATTACATTGCTTGTGCACTGAGCATGTGCGAGATATGCAAAGCTGAAATCCAGGAAGTCATACAGTCTGGCTTCATGATGCCCACACTTAAGATGGTCACGGTCTATTTCTAGATTATAAACTATTTAAATGCTGTAACAACCTAACAAAACGGACCTTAGTTTACAGACTAACTTTACTAGAATACATTAAGCTTGTGTATTACAGGGGTATTTATATTTAAAAAGTGAAATTGTGGGTGGAACTCCCCTTTAATTTCCCCAGCCCTACTTTTTTTTTTTAGAGAGGATCTTGCTTTACATTACATGGTCAACACATTAGAAAGTCTGGACTGAATTATAAGTTCGGCATTTTCAGTGCCACGTAAACATGGAGTGGTCAGAGCTTATCTTTACATAGCAGAATATAAATGCGATAATTATTTTTATACATTTTCTTTTTTTTAAGGAAAACCTGTTCTGAGATAAATATGCAGGCTGACATTGCTGTCCTCCTCCTGAATATGCTATCTGCCCATCTGTATTTGGCTTCAATTCTTTCTCAGTCACTGACCAGGCAAAGTTGTAAACCTGAGGTCAGCATGATAGCCAGGAGAGGAGCATTTTCAGAAAGAGATAAGCAATGGTGGGCTACATATTCCCTCACAACAGATTTTCTTGCAACTTGTATTGCAACAACAATCTAGGCTGGTAAGACATGCTGGGATTTTTAGCTCCTTAACAGTGGAAGAGCTGTGAGCCTTGCCTATTGTGGCACAGGGGAGGTTAATCATTTTCCACTTTATACTACAGTTAAACATGTCACTTTAATTGTTGTGAATCTTTTTAGAAACAATGGCAGCACTGTAGTGGCAGGCAACTGTATAACAGGGCTGCCCCCCCCCCCCCCCCCCCCGCTGTATAGATAAGTGCCTCCCATTACATACAGTATAATAATTCACTGAGAATTGAAAAATAATTTAATCTTTAGGCCACTGTGGATGCCAGCAATCAGCTAAAAGGCCGGTTCATCAGCCTGCTATGAAATCCTCACTTGTTATGTTGAGTAATGTCAGACACGCTTCCTTGGGCAAGATGTAACCCCGTTCATTCCTATGAGTTGTGTCATCAGCTGAGGTCTTATCTAGGAAAAGTATAGCTTCCCATTGTCTTCAGTTTGGAAGGACTCTCCCTCTTTTAGAACCAGATCCCTTTGACCCTCTTTCTCTCTGTCGTCTCTTTTTGGTCCGATGTATAGACCTCTTTAAAAATGTATTATTGAAACACCAAAAGTGTTATATTACAATAAACGTTTTCACCCAACCTCTAAATTTACATCTAAAGCCATCAGACAAATCCGTGGATTTTTGTCCGAAGGGGTGGTTTTTCAGCTCTTTACTGCCACCCTTTGGGCAACTTCTGCTATTGTTGTCTGATGTTTAGCATTGGTTTGGAGCATGCGTGTTTGTACTTTGGATTTTAGTCCGACTGATTTGTGTACACGCGATCGGATGATCCAACGGAACACATTTGTTTTCGGACAATTTGAGAGCATGCACAGCCAACATTTGTTGTTGGAAATTCTGACAACAATTGTCCGATGGAGCATACAGACGGTCGGATTATCCAACAAAACGTGTCTGTCGGACAATTGTTGTCAGAATATCCGATCGTGTGTACGAAGCTTAAGAGTGACCTAACTTAAACCCAACTTCCATTTTCATCTCTGCAACTGCATTCAAAACTGAGGAGAAGTTCTGTGTGTGTGTGGGGCTTACGGCGCCAAAGCGGGAACACTGTGGGACTGCACTCGCTAATGCCTGTAATACAGACAGGAGACATGGTCTTGTGAAATCAGCATTAAGGGGGTACTCTGGACTTAGAAGCAAGCAGTACACTTGCACCATTGAATCGTAATCTGTGGCCATACTTCTTACGCTGTTAATACTAAGCACTACGGGCCGGATTCAAATAGCCCGGCGTAAATTTGTGTGGGCGTAGCGTATCTCAGATACGCTACGCCGCAGTAACTTAGTGAGGCAGGTTCTGTATTCAGAAAGAACCTGCGCCCTAAGTTAAGGCGGCGTAGCGTATGTGGTCCGGCGTAAGCCCGCGGAATTCAAATTATCCATGTAGTGGGCGTGTTGTATGGCAATGAAGGCTGACCCCATGTTATTGACGTTTTTGACTAACGGCGCATGCACCGTCCGTGAACGTAACCCAGTGTGCATGCTCCAAATTAACCTGCAAAAAGCCAATGCTTTCGACGTGAACGTAAATTACGCACAGCCCTATTCGCGAACGACTTACGCAAACAACGTAATCGACGGAAAATTGGACGCTGGCCCGACGTCCATACTTAACATAGGATACGCCTCATATAGCAGTGGTAACTTTACGCCGGAAAAAGCCTAACGTAAACACGGACGACTTACGCAAACGACGTAAACATTTTAAAATTTGACGCGGTTCCGACATATATACTTAACATTGGCTGCGCCATCTTTTTGGTGGTTTATCTTTACTCCTGAAAACGCCTTACGTAAACGGCGTATCTCTACTGCGACGGGCAAGCGTACGCTCGTGAATAGGCGTATCTCGCTGATTTACGCATTCTAGGCGTAAATCAGTGTACACGCCCCTAGCGGCCAGCGTAAACAGACAGCTAAGATACGACGGCGCGGCGGTCGTCTCTTAGCTACATTTAAGCGTATCTCAATTTGAGAATACACTTAAATATACGACGGCGCAGATTCTGAGTTACGACGGCCTATCTACTGATACGCCGTCGTATCTCTACGTGAATCTGGCTGTTTACATTTTGCGCAAACTAATCAATATACACTTATTGTGATTTGATTTTTACAAAAAATATGTAGCAGACAACATATTGGCCTAAATTGATGAAGAAATTTGATTTTCGCAGTTCTTTTATTGGACGTGTTTTATAGCAGAAAGTAAAAAATATTGTTGTTGTTTTTTCAAAATTGTTTATAGTGCAGAAAAAAATAAAAAACACAGAGGTGATCAAATACTACCAAAAGAAAGCTCTATTTGTGGGGAAAAAAGGAGATATATTTTATTTGGGTACAGCGTTGCAAGACAGTGTAATTGTCAGTTAAAGTAACGCAGTATCACAAAAATGGCCTGGTCATTAAGGGGGGTAAATCTTCCGGGGGACAAGTGGTTAAAGTATCAGGTATATTTAAAGCCAAAACTTTTTTTAATTTTGGATAGAGTAGAGGAGGATAAAAACCTGCGTCATATGTGAGAATTTCCTTAATTTCCTGTCCTGTAGACTCAACTTATTTCCAAAGTAAAGGAATCACTGCTGTTATATATTTGTATACTTTAAGAAACCAAACTGCCTTTTATTGGGAATTGGTTGTAAATTGACAACTGGTAATCATCACTATGTAATCTGCTGATCTAAACTTTTCTCAGGGTGTGGGTCACTAGCCGTACTGCCATTCACTTAAGATGTACCACCCTGATTTCTTATCTTAATTTACATAGTCAAAATTATTAATAAGTTACCAGTACATTTCTTTCATAAGTTGCAATTTAAGATCATTCTTGGTATTTTAAGACTGAAATGTACAATCATGTGCTATTTAAAGTATATTTCTAGCCAAGATGTTTTATTTTGGTGTTGGATAGAGAAATAGTTAGAATATCTGTCACGCAGGGGCGGACTGACCATTGAGGCACTCGAGCACTGCCCGAGGGCCCCATGCCACTAGGGGGCCCCATCAGGGTTGCCAGGCTCAGTAAAACCAGGGACAGTATGTAAAAATCTGTGTTTTTTTTACATCTGTCCCTGATATGTCCAAAACCGACATGCTTTTGTTGTTAAAATCCCGAGATTTTAGCTGCCCCGCCTCTGCACTGCCTCCTGGCGTGGTGGCCAGCTGTAAGCCCCGGGCCCCATAATCTTCTATTGCCCGGGGGCCCCATGAGTTGTCAGTCCGCCCCTGCTGTCACGTTTCCTTTTCTGCCTTTGTCAGCAAAGTAAAACGAAGAAAAGCTGAAAGGACAGGTAGTGAAAAGAAAGGAAAGGTTCTGCCTTACTTCCTGTTCCAGAGATGCAACAGGAAGTCAGAGTAAGTCCCTTCAAATTGAGATGAGATCCGCTATCGTGTACCTTGCGGCTGAGCCTGATGTGCAGAGGGAAGCCCTTTCGTACAGCCCCGGCTCGGAGACCACTGATGTTGCAACAGTGGCCATGAGAGCGCAGTGAGGTATGAGTGCCTGTGTAGTCTTCTGCTGGAAGTAGTGCATCCCCAGAGTGGACAGGATAGCTGGAATAGCAGGGAACAGCAGACCCCGGGCTTGTGGGCAACATGCAGCAATAGACAGCGGCTGATAACAGGTGCAGGAAGACTGGTGGCCCCGAGTAGAAGATGTTCCGGCGGGAGCTATAGCAGGTGTACGCAGGGCAGATGAGAAACTGGATGTGTGGTCAGACAAGCCAGGTCAGCAACAGACAGTCTGGTACAGGCATAGGCGAGGAATAGCTAGAGTACAGGCAGAGATTGGCAACACAAGATCAGGCAGATGGGCAGAAGGCAGAGCAAAGTCCAGAGACAAACCAAGGTCAGGGCAGGTAGGCTTCAAGGAAAGTCTCAGGCTGGATACACACCTATGTGAATTGGATGCAAGTTTCTCGCATCCAATTCGCATGGTAGGAGATTGAGACTCTCTATGGCTCTTTATGGAGCCGGTTCACATCTCTCCGCTGCGGCTCTGGTGCAAATTTGCACATGGGTTATGTGCGTCTTTTGGTCCGTTTCAGGTCTGAATTCAACCCAAAAATTCAAGCTGAAATCTAACCTGAAACGGTGAACGGGGACGCACCGGACACCTGCTGTGAGCCGCATGCGGAAATAGTGTAAACCCAGCCTCAAGCTGGGTCAAAGACAGAAGTCAGTAGAAACATGATAGTAGGAACGTGAGTACAGCTTCAGATCAGACAGCAATGGACTAGCGCAGCTGCTGCATTTATATAGGCTATTTGGCACCATTGTCAATAGTAAATGCTCACGCGCATGCTTATAGGCGTGCACATCTTCCTATTTGCCTTTAGCTGCCCAAGCAGATCTCTGAAATCCACTTTTAGTTGTCAACGGAACAAGAGTGAACACTGGAAAATGTCTCCTCATCTCCTGTCTATTGACAACTATAACATTTTGGATTTCCTATCAGTTGCTATACCATTGGCAATGGTAGCCATAAAATATAGAGGAGTTATTTACCCAGTAGGACACAGACAGCAATACAACCTTGATGCGTGTTCTTGTTAGTCAACACTGTATCCAAGACTTAAAAAAGTGCTGGGTAGAGATATACTTTAATTCAATATACCAGCAGAATTAGTTTAGTAGTAAGTATAAATACTATAAACATTAAAGCGGTTGTATACCCAAAAATAATACAAAAAAAAGGCAAAGGCATAATGAGCTAGTATGACTAGCATACTAGCTCATTATCAATTACTTACCTTAGATCGAAGAACCCGCACCAACCCTCGTTCCTCTCCTCCACCGCCGCCATAATACCCGGAGTGACTTTCGGTTATCGCCGCTCCGGCGATGTGACTGGCCGGAGCGGCGATGATGTCACTCCCGCACATTTCCTGCCCTTTCCGGCAGGCTCCAATTCAAGACCCGGTGCGCTCAGTGGCTCCATCCATCTTCTCATCAACTCTGACCAGCTTCCCTGTCCCTGCTGAAGAAAAGCATCCTCACAACATAATGCTGCCACCACCACCATGTTTCACAGTGGGGATGGTGTGTTCAGGGTAATGTGTATTATTAGTTTTCTGCCACACATAGCGTTTTTCTTTAAGGCCAAAAAGTTACATTTTGGTAGTTTGTTACAGTATTTATAGCTGCTAATGTTATATTTTTTTTTTGGGGGGGGGGAGCCTAGAGCTCCTCTCTAACATGCAAAACATATCTGATGCTAGGTCCACTTAATTTTTACAAGTTAATATATAACCTTATAGCAGAATGATTCTTACATAAACCCAGAGATTTGTATTGTGTTCAAGCAAATATGATAAATGTTCTTCCACAGAACATTCTCCAGATAGGAGGTCCTAGACAGAATGTTACCAAAGTACCATAAGGCGTCAGTGTTAACCGCTGCATAACTGTAATTAATAGATTTCCAATTATTCTTTCTTTGTAGATTAAAATTGCCTCTACAATTGGTGCTGAAGTACTGTGTGTGTTGAACACTTATCTTTAGATAGAATGATGGATATAAAATGGGCAACAGAGTGGAAACCACCAAACAGAAAAGGAAACATATTGTAAATTGATTCGAAGTAGGATGTCCAACCTAGATAGGCAAGATGCCAAGAAACAATAAAGATAATGGGCACTACAAATAATAGTCATTTGTGTTTCTGAGTATAAAGTACAAAGGCTTATCTTCAAGAATTTTTAATGTCTTATGTAAACTTTGTGTACGATTTTAAGGATTAGTCCCTGGGTTGCAGAAAGCCTAATGTAATGTGTTTAGAAGTGTTCAAAAAGCTTTGAAAATATTCTGGATTGTTCATGGCATGACAGCTTGTAGATTTTCAAACAACCATGAATACAAAAACTTACAAGAATTTTCTCAGTTCATTCAACAACTTGGTGAATGACGTTCGAAAGTAGTTAAAAATATTGTTTTCGTCCTATATTTTATTTTGAAGGTAAGGGACTTTACAGAACGAAAACCACATACACTATTAAAAATGTGTTAATTGAAGAAAAAAAAAATCCTCCCACACCTTCCAATTTTCTCGTCATGGTGGTCAAAATTGAACATCGATTTCATCCCACTAACAATTAGAAAATCAGAAGAATGGGCCAAATCTTCAAAAGAGATATGCAGGCGGAACTGCTGTTCAGCCTGCGTATCTCTGTGCCTAACTTTGGAAACGATCCTCAAAAGGATTTTTCCAAAGTTAGGCAGAAGATCTGACATCTGTAAGACACTTACACTGTCAGATCTTAGGATGCAGTACCGCATCCGCCGCTGGGGGCATTTCTCATTGAAATGCCGCTTTGCGTATGCAAATGAGGACTTAAGCAGATCCACAAAGCTTTTAAGCATTGTGGTTTCTGCGTAAGTTCCGATTTGCTTGCGCAAAATTAGGGCTGGTTTTACAATGTGGAAAGTTAGTCCACCATGTAAAACCAGACCTTTTTTTCGATCGCCGCGTTTTTTTTTTAAATTTGAATTTTTTTTCCCGGCGCGTATTTTTTTTTCACCCGTCGCAACTTTATTGTCCCGTCGCAATCCACAAAGCCCGGCGTAAATTACGTTCGCGCGCTGCACGTCGGGAAAATTACGTCACACGCATGCGCAGTACGGCCGGCGCGGGAGCGCGCCTCATTTAAATTGTAATCGCCCCCCGGAGAGGAGGACCGCCTTGCGACGGAGGCACTTAAGTTACACGGCGTGTAATTTCTTGGTAAGTGCTTTGAAGATCGGGCACTTAGGTAGAAATTTAACGCCTGTGTAACTTAACTTCTGAAAGTTAAGTTAGGCTACGTTTTTGGGAATTTGGCCCAATGTTCTTAAAATGAAAAATCCCAAATTAAATTATATTAGAGAAGATCCGGCTTGTTTGTACCCTTCTATCCCCTAGTGCAGGTCACAACATATTTGGTGGTTTCCTAGTCAAAGCCCACTTCTGTGAGCCCAGAGCACCATAGACACACCCTCTAGGTTTTACATCATTATCCAACCTGGGATCACAGTATAAAGTTGCAGAGACTAGGACGCAAACATCACTATGTGAATACTGTTCTCCACAATATTGAGGACAGCTCGTGCTCATTGGAAATGTACATTTGATCAAATCGTCTTGAAATCCAAATTAAAGCAAACCATGTCATAAGCTGATGGATCCTTTTCTATTGATTAAAGAATTGCAGATAAGTCAATATGTATGTGGCAGCATTTGACAATCAGAATTGATTCTGCCCAGCACCCTAGAGGGATGAAGAGCGCCTAACTTCCCCTAAACTGGCTGTACACTAGTAACATTTTTATACAAAGATGTTATTTTTGGAAGTAAGTAGGGAAGACCCTCACCATGCCAACATCCATAATATATATTTAAGGATTTATGGGCACACAATGAAAGGGAGAATCAGTAAAAATGTATACATTTTATTACAACATAGTTAAAAAACATATAAACAATACACAAACAACACCCTGTATGGACACAGTTACCCAAAAATGCAGTTATAGAGGACTAGACTTACAGTACAAAAATGTACTTAATATTGTATCAAGGTAAGAGAAGAATTTCTGATCCAGTAATGCCTCCAAAAACTTTGCTCTTACTTTCCTCACGTCCAGCACTTGTTCAATTTTCAATTTTCTTTTTTCTATTATAGACAACTGCATTTGTAACTGCTCCTGATGAGTGGATACACTCCACGAAACGCGTAGAGCCCTACCTTATGCTACACCTTATAATCATGCAATTTTGAGATTCCACAAATACTAATGTTATGACATTTTTATGGTTAATTACTATGATTATTAACAGAATTATGTTGACCATGAACTGGAACAATTGTACAACCATATACCAATGTATCTATTACCCCTAGATTGGTTGTGAATTATGCTATTACCATGCATAATAAATTGTTACTTATTTTATCATGCTGTTTTCTTTATTCAATGTACATTTTTCTGGAATCAATCATTATTTAATTTTAATTTTTTTTACCTTTTAAGCTGTGCTTCATTTAAAGACCCAACCTATTCTATTGATGTTGTAAAACAGTATCAATAGTACCGAGAAGTTGCCCATGGATACTGGACCAAATTATTAAATGGGTAAGTGTACAGTCCTCTTAAAGGGTCACTAAAGGAATTTTTTTTAAGCTAAATAGCTTCCTTTACCTTACTGCAGTCCTGGTTTCATGTCCTCATTGTTCGTTTTTGCTTTGATGTTGCTGTAATTCAGCTTTGTTCTAGACACTTCCTGGTTGTCTGTTTCCTGATCACCACAGTACTGGGAGATTTCTCACTGTGGTGACTAATCAAGGGGGTGTGTCAGCACCAATCCAGTTTTGTTTTACAAAGCATCACTGCCCTCTATTGGCTCTTTGGCTCTGTACATCAGAGAACCAGGAAACAACAGCAAAAACGGAACCTTAACTGCAGGCACATTATATGATTGGTTTTTATCTATTTTTAATCATTTTTAAAAGAAATCCGTTAACTATTATGTCTCTATACCCTGTAAACAGTCATTTCAGCAAAAAAATGTTTTTCCTTTAGTGACCCTTTAAGTATAGAGACGAATGGAATATAAATACGTATATGTAAATACTGCGCTTATCACATAGGGGGAGACCTTTTGTTGGGGCTCAAGTTGGTATTGCCGCATACATAGGGGAAAAACTTGCCCCTTTTTGTGTTACACCCCTGTGTACGGCTTTCCTTGCTGTGTGGGATGTGGGGTATTTTTGAAACATTCGTTTGATTTTCTAATGATTATTAGGGTCAAATCGGCGCTCTTCTTTGACTGTAGCGATGAAAAAAAATCAAAGAAACAAATTTTTTTGACCAAACAAAAGTCTATGTTGCTTTTGTTCCAGATAAAATCCACCAAAACCAGGGCTCAAGTCCTGCGGGAACGCGTGGGAACGGAGTTCCTGCACTTTTTTCACAGCAGGAACTCAGTTCCCTTTGCAGGACTAGAGCAGCCGAGCCGCCCGAGCCAATCCTTCACTAATCGGCGATGCCCAGATCGAGTCACTGTCAGGGGCAGGCGAACCTTAGTAATCCTTTATGTTACTGGCCGCTTCCTGTATATGGATTCATCGGGTAGTGTGCGGGTTTTCCGTCACTTCCTCAATGCCGCAATGTCTCCTGGGAGCTTTTGTCATTGTTCCCAGGAGACATTGCGGAGGTCTGCCGTGAGTTATCGCGGGATTTAGAAAGAACATGCGGTTTAGTGATTATGCATATGAGCGTATCATTTTTTTTTTGTGGGGGGAGTGGATCTCATACAAATTGTAATGAAACCTATTTACAAACTCAATAATAAATTAATAATTACAGTTAAATAGCAGGTGTGGATGGAATTTTAATGTCTTTCAAAGTTTTCTGATGATGGCAAGAAAAAACATTCTACAAATTTTCTGACAAGAAATTTCATATGAATATTTGTAAGAAATTCTACTGGTGTATGGTCATCTTTAACCTCTTGACCTCCAGAAAGGTTTTACCCACCTCATGACCAGGGCAATTTTTTGCTATTCAGGGCTGTGCTAGGCTAGGAGGAACATTAACTGACAATCGCTACTACTAGCGACTAAGTGCTACGTCGCTAGTGACACTAATACAGTGATCAATGATAATACCTTACTCTGTACACTGTACTAATGACACTGGCTGAGAGGGGGTTAACATCATGGGGAAATTAAGGGGTTAACTGTGTGCCTAAGGCCTCTTTCACACGGATCGTTCAGGTCCGCCTGTCACATTTTTAGGCAGACCTGAACGGGCGCTCCATAGAGATCTATGGAGCCATGGATGTCAGCGATGGATGACATGCCCACTGACATCCGACCAGCTCCGATCCGCCAAAGTGTGACGGAGGAAAACCCTATTTTTTCATCTGTCTGCGGATCGGATGACAACGAACTCTGCGGTCCGTCGTCATCCGATCCCCCATAGGGGAAAGCGGCGCTCTGACAAGTCGGTCCCTGCACAGTGTGAAGAGACCGACCTGTCATCTGCCTGCTCAGCGGAGATCAACGGAGCGATCCCTGATGAGCAAAACGGAGCCCATACACGGAAAAGTCCGTGTGAAAGAGGACTAAATGTAATGTGTGCTGCTTTTACTCACATATCTGCCTGTCTTTTCTCCCTGAAGTCAGATTTGATTTCAGGGAGAAGAAACAGCCAGATCGCTGTGTGTTCTGTGTGTTTGTAAAAAAAAAGAACTCTGTGCTATGATTCGCCACAGCCGATCAGCAGGTTTCAGCAACAAACATTGGCTGAAATCTGCTGACAAAATCATGCTGTGTCCAGTCACAGCACAGGGCAGCAGGGGGAGCGCTATTGCATGCCCCAAACCTAGAAAAAAGGTTTCTAGGTCACGTAGAATACCCATGATTAAGTCACGTGACAAGTGACGATACGCATTGGGGAGGAGCCTACAGTGACGGACCATTGGATGTCTATCCTGATTGAGGAGTCCACTTAAACTGAGCGGCAACATACCCTGTCTATAACATAAGCGAGGATATGTGAGTGCACTAAGTGCAGCCTTTATCCACATCTATATGGTACAATATTGTGCTATGTTTCCTTTCCTCCTCATTTGCATCTGACTGAATGAAACTGGAAACATCTGATCGCTGCTGGAGGTTGTTGTAACCTGATCACATTGAAGTGAGAGCTTGGCAATTAGGGAAGGATCACTGCAGACTGACTGATTCAATCATCAGGACTTTTTCATGATCTACTCACATATATTAAGAGTTTCTTCACCAGGTTTTTTGCTTGATTGTATATGTACGATTCACATTGCACATGAGTTAATACGAGCGCATCAGTATTGATCCATTTTATTTGTCATGCCTCATTCCTCATTCTTGTCTTATTATATCTATAAAGTACTGAAAGTACTGATTATGCTAATGTACTATGAACTGTAGATAATGATTAAAAACTTAAAGCAGAGGTTCCCTGAGACCTGGAAATTATTTAAAGGTTCCTTCAGAGTAAAGAGGTTGAGATAGGATGCTCTAGTCTAGATAGTGAAGCTATCAGAAGAAGCCAACTAGCAATGAACACAGAGGCGTATCTTGAAGCTTGTTGGCCCCGATGCAAGCTTAAAGACAACTGAAAGGGGCCCAATGGTCCCCAGGGCCCCTTAAGGCCTGGCTGGCCTCCCTCCCCCAGATACACCCTGTGCAGATCATGGCTAACTGTCTGTGTTGTAAAGGAATGTGATTTCAGCCCTGCGGAGGAGGAACAGTATAGAGTGCTGTAATGGGAAAGGAGCTCAGCAGCCAGGCATAGTATCCAGGGGGTGGTCAGGGGGCTTTGGGGAGGGGGAGGGGCAAATTAGGTGAGAAGGAGGGAGGAGCGGGGGAGTATCTTGCCATTCTAGCAGGGACAGCCTGTTCATTAAGGTGCACGGGCCCCGCCTCCCCTATTTATCGCCGCCTTCCCTATTCATTGCTGCCACCCCTTGTCCATACGTCCAGCCCCTTTCAGGATGCCAGGCTATAGATTCCAATGAGGTGCCGGTGATTTTTGAAGCACTGATTAGAGCCCAAGGCTCTAATAGGCTTCACAACGGGGTGGGCTACGGGCGCAGATCACTGCACCATGAGCCCAGCCAGGTGTGTGAGAATAGCAAATTAATATTCCCTATTCTTACACCGAATCGCCTCACCGCCAACCAGGAAGTGCTGGTCGGAGACACGTTTCCTGTGTGGCTGAAAGGAGAAGCGTTCTGATTGGCCGCCGAGGAGAGAAGACACGGAAGCCGCCGAGCGAGGGAGGGAGAAGCTGCTAGTGAAGCCCGCGGAGGAGAACAGGGGAAGCCACCCCCGTAATTGCACCATGGATGGGGTAAGTGCACCGACCGACCGGCCAACCAAGCGACCAACCAACCCGACTAGACGTAAAAATTTACCACCAGCCGCCACTGCATTCTAGGCTACATAGCTGAGTGTTTCTATTGATGCACACAGTGTAGGAAGACACAACTCTAGTCCCTGCAAGCAACAGCTTAAACTGGCAAGGATTAAAAAAAATAAGCTGCACACTCAGAAAGTGATTAAATCATCTGCTGAAAATGCCAAAAAACTGAGAATTTTATATCGTTTTAACCCATCCCAGCCTGCCCCCTTTCCTTTACGATAAAGGATTTAACCATATTCTTGCTTAAAGGGGTTGTAAAGGTACAATTTTTTTTCCCTAAATAGCTTCCTTTACCTTAGTGCAGTCCTCCTTCACTTACCTCATCCTTCCATTTTGTTTTTAAATGTCCTTATTTCTTCTGAGAAATCCTCACTTCCTGTTCTTCTGTCTGTAACTCCACACAGTAATGCAAGGCTTTCTTCCTGGTGTGGAGTGTCGTGCTCGCCCCCTCCCTTGGACTACGGGAGAGTCCAAGGAGGAGGACGCCCTCTACGTTGCAGATAGAGAAAGGAGCTGTGTGTTAGTGGGCCTCCTGTAGTCCAAGGGAGGGGGTGAGAACGACACTCCACACCAGGGAGAAAGCCTCGCATTACGGTGTGGAGTTACAGACAGAAGAACAGGAAGTGAGGATTTCTCAGAAGAAATAAGGACATTTAAAAGCAAAATGGAAGGATGAGGTAAGTGAAGGAGGACTGCACTAAGGTAAAGGAAGCTATTTACGAAAAAAAATTGTACCTTTACAACCCCTTTAAGGTGTTGATGTTGCAAAAGACATTCTTGTAGACCCTTTGGTAACCCTGTTCCTACACCTCTGATTGGACAGGTACTGTGGACTGAATTCTCTGCATACATATCAAGGGCCAGATCCACATACATTTCGATCGGCGCAGCGTATCAGAGATACACTATGCCGCCGTACCTTACCTGGCGTATATTTGAATCCTCAGCGAGTTTGCGCCGTAAGTTACGACGGCGTAGTGTATTTCTGGCGGCGGATTTCAAATTGGGCGGGTTGGGGGCGGGTTTCATTTAAATGAAGCGCGTCACCGCGCCGAATGAACTGCGCATGCGTCGTCCCGAAATTTCCCGCCGTGCATTGCGCTAAATGACGTCGCTAGGACATCATTTTTTTAACTTAGATGTGAGTTACGTCCATCCCTATTCACGGACGATTTACGCAAAAAATAAAAACATTTTAAATTTCGACGCGGGAACGACGGCCATACTTAACATGGCAAGTCTATCTATACGCCGCAAAATACCAGCTTCAACTATACGCCGGAAAAAGCCGACTACAGACAACGTTAGAAAATGCGACGGCCGCACGTACGTTCGCGGATCGTCGTAAATCGATAATTTGCATACCCAACGCGGAAAACTACGGAAACTCCACCCAGCGGGCGCCAAAGTATTGCATCTAAGATCCGAAGGCGTACAAAGCCGTACGCCTGTTGGATCTTACCCAAATGCCGTCGTATCTTGGTTTGAGGCTTCAAACTAAAGATACAACGCGGGAAATTTGAAAGTACGCCGGAGTATCAGTAGATACGCCGGCGTACTTGCTCTGTGGATCTGGCCCCAAGTCTTCATTTTTTATTTCAGCGTGTACATTGCCCTGTTGTGAAGCTGAAGACGGTCCACCAGGGCAATGGGCTGTGAAATTTGATAAAACCTACTAATCCTCTGTTCTTTTTTTTATTAGCTTTCCCAATCATATTGTTTTTATTGTCATAGTGTAAAGAGATAGTGTTTTATATGGAGATAATAAAGAAACTATTTATTGCTGCTGTTATCACCGCTGTGTAAAAGTGTATCACATGTGCATGTTTCCACTGATCAATCCTTTCATCATTCCCTGGTTTGGACTAGCAGGCATGCATTTATTATAAGGGGGTTCCTGGACACGGCCATTATGTCTTTTCTCTTCTTATGGGACAGTAATCAAAAATCAGTAATCAATAGAGGCCAACGCATTTCGGGGGACTAGAAACTCCGCCTTCACCGGGGCTGCTAGTACAAATTGTTGTGGAAAGATCCTGGAGGAGGGTGCCTTTGGCACATGAACCTGGACAGTTAGAAGTCCTCAGGCCCCGTACACACGGTCGGACAAAACCGATGAGAATGGACCGAGGTTCAGTTTCATCGGTCCAAACTGACCGTGTGTATAGCCCATCGGTCTGTTTTCCTTCGGTCAAAAATTTTAAAACATGCTTAAAAACCGAACCGATGGACAGCTGCCCGATCAGTCCAAACCGATAGTTAGTACAGAAAAGCATAAATCTAACTTTTTGGCAACAATGCAAAACGTTATGTTTGGCGTAAAAGCAACACAGCTCATCACCCGGAACACACCATCCCCACTGTGAAACATGGTGGTGGCAGCATCATGGTTTGGGCCTGCTTTTCTTCAGCAGGGACAGGGAAGATGGCTAAAATTGATGGGAAGATGGATGGAGCCAAATACAGGACCATTCTGGAAGAAAACCTGATGGAGTCTGCAAAAGACCTGAGACTGGGACGGAGATTTGTCTTCCAACAAGGCAATGATCCAAAACATAAAGCAAAATCTGCAATGGAATGGTTGACAAATAAACATATCCAGGTGTTAGAATGGCCAAGTCAAAGTCCAGACCTGAATCCAATCGAGAATCTGTGGAAAGAACTGAAAACTGCTGTTCACAAACGCTCTCCATCCAACCTCACTGAGCTCGAGCGGTTTTACAAGGAGGAATGGGCAAAAATTTCAGTCTCTCGATGTGCAAAACTGATAGAGACATACCCCAAGCGACTTACAGCTGTAATCGCAGCAAAAGGGGGTGCTACAAAGTATTAACTTAAGGGGGCTGAATAATTTTGCACGCCCAATGTTTCCGTTTTTTATTTGTTAAAAAAGTTTGAAATATCCAATAAATTTCGTTCCACTTCATGATTGTGTCCCACTTGTTGATTCTTCAAAAAAAATTACAGTTTTATATCTTTATGTTTGAAGCCTGAAATGTGGCAAACGGTCGCAAAGTTCAAGGGGGCCGAATACTTTTGCAAGGCACTGTATTTTATTCCAGAAACACATTCCAGACTTGTAATCCAAGGCACTTGTATATTACAGCAAATTTCCCCATAAAAAATAATGGAAACTCAGATGATTCGTCCCGCAACCATTTATTCATAGGTCTTTCATTTAATAGTCCATATAAAAAGATTATAGCAATGTGATAGGTTGTGTAACCATAAAATGTCCATCCACAAATGGAAGCCTCCACAAGGGGATTGGAAGCAAAATCCAGCAGGAGCCACAGAGTATAAAAGAGAAGAGAGGCGCCTCTAAGTGTAGCAATATGGTTACATGTAATGAAGGTGCAACATTTAGCAACTCACATAGTTAAAAGATGATTAAAAGAGGCACATCTAAGTATGCAGGCATCCGGGGTAAAGCAATCCACATAGACCGTCCTCAGCACCGCCAGGTGCCAGCTCTCACCGCTGTCAGTCTGCAATCGTGACCGGGAAGACTACCCTGCAGTGAGTGAACTGAAATTGAGGCTTGAACCACTCATGGACCACTGGAAGGGAAGGAGTGTGGAAGGCACGACGTCGATGGCGGTGCGGAGGATGTGGACAGCCTATTTTAATCATCAACCATGTGAGTTGCTAAATGTTGTACCTTCATTAAATGTAACCATAGTACTACACTTAGAGGCGCCTCTCTTCTCTTTTATACCCAGTTGTGACCTGACGCTACTTGTATATCAAGACATTGCTTGTATATCAAGTCAAAATGTATTTTTTTAAAAATTCTTGTCTTGCAAAACGCTCTCAAACCAAGTTACTCTCAAACCAAGGTTTTACTGTATGTTATGGACCCGTTTGTTGCAAATTGTTGGTCTGCTAAGAATTTGCAGTTGACTGAACGGAACTGACCGTTGCGGTTGCTGCAAAAAAAAACAAAAAACGATTGTTATGGGTACATTTTTAAAAAGAAAAATCTTGCGTTGTTACGTGTTTTTTGTTGTTTTACTAAGGACATTATTGGGTTTGCAGAGCCAATGGGCAATATGTAAATATGTACATACTAGATAGTCAAGTGTTTTCTGCCTGTATTATTACCTGTCTATAGGGAATAGTGCTGCTGTGCAGGAGCTATGTCTATCTAGACACGGTAGCTGGATTTTAGATTAGATAGGATGTGTCTCTGCTTTATTCCAAGGCTATGGCAGATGATGAGTCACAAATACTGTATTTACTATATGAATTTGGTAAAGGAAAAGGGGATCATTTACAGTGCAATTTAAATTGGTGGAAATGATGAGAAAGAACAATGGGCCAGATTCACAACCAGCGGGCGCAACTTAACTTTTCCGATTTAAGTTACACCGCCGCAAAATTTTCTGCCTAAGTGCCCGATCCACAAAGCACTTACCTGGAAATTTGCAGCGGTGTAACTTAAATCCGTCCAGCGCAAGGCGGGCCCAATCGAATGGGGCGAGTCCCATTTAAATTAGACGCGCTCCCGCGCCGGACGTACTGCGCATGCTCCGTCGGGTAAATTACCCAACGTGCATTGCGCTAACTGACGTCGCACCGACGTAATTTGCTTAGACGTTAACGTAAATGGCGTCCAGCGCCATTCACGGACGTCTTACGCAAACGACGTTGATGTTTAAATTTCGACGCGGGAACGACGGCCATACTTACCATGGCTTAAGAGAACTAGGGCTAAGCCCTAGTTTTACGCGGCGTAACTCGACGGAAACTACTTGGATTTAGATCGACGGGCCGTTGGGGACGTTCGGGGATCGCCGTAAGTCTTCATTTGCATATTCTACGCCGGCCGCAATGGCCTCGCCACCTAGCGGCCGGCCTAGAATTGCATTCTTAAGATCCGACAGTGTAATTCAATTACACCTGTCGGATCTTAGGGCTAGCTATGCGTAACTGATTCTATGAATCAGTCGCATAGTTAGAAACAGAGATACGACGGCGTATCAGTAGATACGCCGTCGTATCTCGTTTGTGAATCTGGCCCAATGTCTTTGTTATAAAAATACAAAATAGATTTTATTTAATACAAAGGAATTCGCAAAAAAGATATATATTAAAATCTTGTTCAATTGATTTCACGGATGAACTTTAGCACAATATGCTAATTTTTTGAGAACCACCTGTATTTATGCCCAATAGGGGTACTAAAGTATTTCTAGGCCACTGGGCAGCAAGGTGGTTGCCATAGCATAGCATGTGGACTTTGGTTATTATATTGGGATTATGGGAAGGGATGGTTGGCACTCAGGATGGTGTCAAATAAAGTATTCCTTTATTGAAAATACAATTTTTGCAATGCTGTAAAAAACATCCTATGACATTAGAATTCATATAGCGCCAACAGTTTACACAACGCTTTACAATTTAAAATAAACTAGTACAGTTACAATACAATATAATACAAGTGGGTTAAAGTGGAGTTCCACCCTCAAAAAAAATCTTGACCAAAAAACCTAAATAAAAAAAATAAACAAAAAAGTTTACTTACCAGAAATAGCGGTTGCTATGCGGAAGTCTGTAATCTGCCTCTTCATCGTCCACAGCAGGTCTTCTTCCTCGGTCCTACTCGCGGTGTCTTCTGGTGAATGGGACGCGCTGCCTTCTGGGAACTGTGTGTATCCCAGAGAGCAGCCGGCCCATTCACAAAGCGCTGCGTGACTCGCGCATGCGCAGTAGGAAATGGGTAGTGAAGCCGCACGGCTTCACTGCCTGTTTCCTTTACTGAGGATGGCAGCACTGGGAGCTGCCAGGATCGAGGGATCGGCCTTGGGGGGGCTGACATCGCGGGCGAGTAGGACAGGTAAGTGTTCTTATTAAAAGTCAGCAGCTACAGTGTTTGTAGCTGCTGACTTTTAAAAAAAGAAAATCGCGGGTGGAATCCCGCTTTAAGAGGTCCCTGCTCATAAGAGCTTACAATCTAATATAATGCTTCAAACATACACTGTGATGTTCATGCTCATATGCTAACTTTGTTCCTTTGTAGGTGACAAAGATTTGAACTTTGGCTGCAGTACAATGTATTAGTAATACTGATGCACTATCATTCGCTGGTAGCTAGTGTTAGGGCTTTACCTAGATAGGTTGTCTAAATATGTATATATATTCATATGTAAAGTTTGCTGAAAGAGTTCTGTCTCCAGATGGCTATTTATTTGGCTTGACGGCAGACTCCCAATATGTTGTACAAAACTTTTGCACTTTGACTATGAGAATGTTAAAGCGGAGGTCCACCCTGGGAACTGTGTGTGTCCCAGAAGACAGCCGGCCATTCACAAAGAACCGCGCGACTCTCGCATGCGCAGTAGGAAACGGGCAGTGAAGCTGCAAGCAGATGGTGAGCGGCGACCACAGTACGGATAGGGCTATCACAGACCAGGGTCACTGTACACCTCCTGCTGTGTGGCTATGCCCATGTGTCCCCCCCCCCCGGGCGGACAGTGTCATAACCACCCACCTGTTAACATGATAGGTTGGGCAGCTCTTGCCCTCCGTCTAGATCTGCAGCTCCTCCCACCCCCTGCCTTGCTGATAGGGTGACATCATCAGCCGGGCAGGCGGGGGACCCGTGAAAGGACACATGGACTGAGAACAGCCCCTTCCCTGCTGACGGTAGAAGTCCTGTGCAGGGAATGCAGAGAATATAATTAGTTAGTGATATTAGAGAGCAAAGGGTGGGGGGGCAGACTGGGGGGGCACAATGATGGAGGAAGCTGTAATTGCTAGGGGCACTGTAATGTATAGGTCGCACTGTGAGATAAAGGGGACTGCATTGTAAAGGGGGGCACTATAATCATTACAGTGCCCCATTACAGAGCAGTCCCCTTTACATCACAGTGCCCCTTTTACAGAGAAGTCTCTGTTACACTATCGTAAACTGGACTGTTCTGTAAAGAGAACTACACTGTAAAGGGGCACTATGTTAAGGGGACTGTACTCTAAAGAGGCACTATGTAAAAGGGACTGTACTGTAAAGGGGCACTATGTAAAAGGGACTGTACTGTAAAGGGGCACTGTGTAAAGGGACTGTACTGTAAAGGGGCACTGTGTAAAGGGACTGTACGGTAAAGGGGCACTATCAGGGCTCAAGTCCTGCGGGAACGGAGTTCCTGCACTTTTTTCACAGCAGGAACGCAGTTCCCTTTGCAGGACTAGAGCAGCCGAGAGCAGCCGAGCCGCCCGAGCCAATCCTTCACTAAGCGGCGATGCCCAGCTCGAGTCACTTGCTTAAAGTTCTTTCTAAATCCTGCATTAATTTGCGGCAGACCTCCGCAATGTCTCCTGGGAACAATGACAAAAGCTCCCAGGAGACATTGCGGCATCGAGGAAGTGATGGAATACCCGCACACTTGCTGATGAATCCATATACAGGAAGCGGCCAGTAACATAAAGGATTACTAAGGTACAGTGGATCGGAAAAAATAAAAATGAGTAATTATGCATATGAGCGTATCATTTATTTTTTTTGGTGGGGGAGTGGATCTTGGGTGGGAGTTCCCATACTTTTTTCCCCAGGACTTGACCCCTGGGCACTATGTAATGGGACTATACTGTAAAGGGGCACTATGTAAAGAGGACTGTACTGTAAAGGGGCACTATGTAAAGAGGACTGTACTGTAAAGGGGCACTATGTGAAGAGGACTGTACTGTAAAGGGGCACTATGTGAAGAGGACTGTACTGTAAAGGGGCACTATGTAAAGGGGACTGTACTGTAAAGGGGCACTATGTAAAGGGGACTGTACTGTAAAGGGGCACTATGTAATGAGACTATACTGTAAAGGGACACTATGTAAAGGGATTGTACTGTAAAGGGGCACTATGTAATGAGACTATACTGTAAAGGGACACTATGTAAAGGGATTGTACTGTAAAGGGGCACTATGTAAAGAGGACTGTACTGTAAAGGGGCACTATGTAAAGAGGACTGTACTGTAAAGGGGCACTATGTAAAGAGGACTGTACTGTAAAGGGGCACTATGTAAAGGGGACTGCACTGTAAAGGGGCACTTTGTAAAGGGGATGTACTGTAAAGGGGCACTATGTAAAGGGGACTGCACTGTAAAGGGGCACTATCACGTAAAAGGGGGCTGTGATGTGAAGGGGAACTAAGGACACTGGGACTACTTTAATGGGGGAACTGTGATGTAAAGGGGGACTGTAGACACTGATATAAAGCGGGGACTGTGCTGTAAAGGGGGGTTGTGGTGTGAAAGGGGGCTGAGGACAGACTTCCCAGGCCCTGGGAAAAGTGGCTGCTGTGGAACTGGTCCCTACTGCCAAAAAGGTTGGGGACCGCTGCTCTAGAGGGTATTTTTGGTGGATTGCTGCAAAGTCCTTATTCACCTGAGTCACTATCAATCAGCTCTAGGTAGAAGGACAGAGACCTCTATATAGCACACTTATGCTGGTACGAAGAAAAGGCTCTGGTGAGCCAACCTTGATTTTCTCTAGTAAAAATTTCATTTACGAGGGGACGTTGTGTCTGATCTGCTTTATATAATTTTATCCGGAGTCCTGAGAAAATGTGATGCAAGAATCAAATAAGTTTTACATTGTGTAACTTGAACTTTAAACTACATACAGCCTATGCCAGCGAGTTATTTTAGTCTAGCTGTGGCCTGGTTTAACTTGTCTTCTCCCCAGCAGTAAACCAAGTCCATTTGGAAAAAATCCCATGAATTCCTATGTGGCCAGATAAAGTCTATGCACAGCAGTTTACAGCATTGTAAAGCCCAACTCCAGTTTTCTTTTTAATTAGTGCCACACCAATCAATACCATTAAAAGAAATACTCAACTCAAAATGACAACCAGGACTTTGAGTATTTACAGCGGGAACCGGCTGAATTGCAATCCATGTGTAGCCATCCATGTTCTAACGTTCAAGAGGAAGAGGTACTCATGGATCTAGTGACTGTAGTATTGGCCACATCCCTGGGCAACATATAACAAAAGAAAATAATCCCCCTGGGTGGGACTTTACAGGCCAAACACGGTGTTAATGTAAAACATGATCTTTAATGGGATAAGACATACACAACTTGGCACTTGATAAAAGCACACAATGCGCACCTAAGTGCATATAAAAGCAACAAACGTACAAAATAAAAAAACAATGCCACCAAAACAATACATGTGCCAAAGATGGCGAGAAAAGAGCAAAACAAAAAAGCACTCTCCTAGTGGGTGATGTAAGTATGCCCGACGCGTTTCTGGTTAACAACCGTCATCAGGGGCCACGGGAGAAGCGTAGTGCAAGTTGTAGTTCAAACCACGTGGTGGACTGGGTGTGGATCCCCTTTAATTAGTTTAAATTCAATCCAAGAGTTATATGGGGGTGGCTTAGCGTCCGAGCATCCCTCATTGCCAGAGGAGTGAAAACTAGAGGGGCCCAGGACCTGCCGGTGTTTAACTAGCCGGATAGCGTCCTGCCCAGTTCCAAGAACTCCCCGCTGCCTAATTCCCCTTTCGGGTCTAAATAGACCTAAAACACTCAGGTGGGTCCAGGGGTGAACTATGGCGTTATGCCAGCTGAGTAGGTGCCTCCTAACGTTCAAGAGGAAGTAAAGGCACAAAAAAACAAAAAAAACACTGCAAGACAAAGTCATAATGAGCTAGTATGCATAGCCGTACACCGCTCGGGCGGGCCGACATCTTTCCCGGGGGTTTCTTCCAGGTATCGTGGCTCCGGCGCTGTGATTGGCCGGAGCCGCGATCACATGTGCGTGGGGGCCGCCAACCATGGCACGGCTTCCCTTTGGAACGCCACCACCGCCGTTGCTAAAGTGCGCATGCGCCGTAGACATCTACGCCCGTGATTTTTGTAAATATCTCCTAAACCATGGAGGTTCAGGAGATATTTCAAGCACCTACAGGTAAAGTTAAAGTGGTTGTAAAGAGTTTACAACCCAGCGGAAAATGAGGTGGATTCATTAAAGATAAACAGATTAGAGGTCACAGCACAAATGGCAAATTTTCGTCATTCAAGTTTAGTCCTCATTCCAGTATCTGAGGCAGTTTTTCCAGCTATCTGAATAAAAAGAGCCAACTAAATTGGTAAGTGACGCCCAAATCACTAAAAACTAACAGTAAAAAGAGTACTTATCAATCTAGGGCGATGATATTTTAAGGTCAATAGAGATTAAATGCTTGCACCCAGGCCTTCCTGGCACTCATAGGCTTGGGTCTCAAGGGAGCTCTTTGTACTGGAACAGACTGGTAGTTGGTGCATTGACCTGCATATTTAGCGTGTGACAAGTCATCATTTATAAATAACCTTGACGCAACAATTCCAGACTTCCTTCTAACAAGAGACCAATGCAAGGAGGGTTTAACAAACATGACCAACAGTTCCAACACCGGAAGGCTTCAGGCGAAGTGAGCTGATTGTTTATCTGCATGATACCACTTTGCCAAGTTTCCAGAGACGTCATCGTCCAGTGTGTTTTCCGTAAATGCTATGTTCATTGATACATGTCCAACTGGGCTTCTAATAGGAAATCACTATAACGTAAGCAACAATTTATATTGTCTCTCTTGGAACTCTCACAAAATACCCAATGCTTCCATTTATGGTAGAGCATGACCTGCTCCCGTGAGGCCTGAACACTGTCACATGAGGAAGGAGGGCAATAGCAGGGGACTGCAGTAACCCTATAAGTGAGTCGAGGGTGGGCTTTAAAGATGCTCTGTCACTTTGCCCTGAATCATCCACTGTTCTCTCACATTTTTCAGACAAGGAATTACTCCACTGGAAATATCAAAGCCAACCAAGTTGGCTGTCCCAGGCAACAGGAGTTTCACCCTGTCGTCTCCAAAATATAAATACTCGAATACAGATCGTGAGACCCTTTATTGGTACCTATGGGGAACTAAAGCTGGACACTTGTGTGCATAGATAGCACCGCCAGAGTTTACTGATGGCTGAAATTACCTTTCAATTCTCATAATTTCACATACACCATTGACAGTGGTAGGATATGCACTGGGAACTATTCAGGCTCTATCACACTGCAGAATGCGCTCAGTATAAGATGTTTAAAGGGGTTTTAAAGGTACACGTTTTGTCACCTTAATGCATTCTATGCATTAAGGTGAAAAAACATCCGCGCATTAGTGGCCCCGCAGCCCCCCTGTTTACTTACCTGACCCCTCGAAAGTCCTGCGCCGTGAACACGCTGGCTTCTTGGCCAGGCTTCTCAGCTCATTCATTGGTTGATTGACAGCAGCGCCATTGGCTACCGCTGCAGTCAATCAAATCAATGACGCGGCGCACCAGGAGGCGGGGCCGAGTGATACAGTCAGTGGCTACAGTCAGGAGCGCCCCCACAAGCTAACCCCCTGGGAGAGAGCTTCCTATGAAGGGGGTTATGAAGGGGGTTAGCTGATGCAGGGAGAAGCCGACCCCAGAAGACGAGGATTACTCTGTGCAAGACGAGCTGCACAGTGGAGTTAAGTATGACATGTTTGTTATTTTAAAGAACAAAAATGGAAAACTTTAGTGTCCCTTTAAGGTACAGGGAGCTGGAGAAGGGTGTGTTTAGGCATCTTAAAGGAGAGGAGACCACTGGAGTGATGCCCTTACATAATCCAATGTACTGCTTAGTAAAACACTTAATATACTGTACATGCATTTCAAGTCAGTCTGAAAATCAAAATCTTAATATTCCCAATTCTCTACTAAAGACATAATTAATTTGTAAAAAATAAATAAAAAAGTATCTACCCTGCATTAAAGGAAACCTTTTTTGGACAAAATACAGGGGTCGCCATTGGGGACCTACACCGAAAAAGTGTGAGCCGAGACTTGCCCCTGGGGTACCCCAATTTCCCTCTTCTTACCTGCTTTCATTCCCTTGCTACTGGATCGACCCCCCCCTCTTTTTTTGTTCTCTTTTGGACTTTGGAAATGCCTTGGATACACTTTGCTCCCTATTTTGCACTGTGGACAACTTTTCCTTTCTTAACCCCCCCCCCCCATTTTTTTTTCTTTCTTCATCCTTAATATGGCTGAGGCCCACGATACTGTTCTGATTGTCCTTGTGGGGGGTTTGATGTTTCTGTCCGCAAACACGCATACACCTACATAATCTGATTACATTTGCTCTTATGTGACCTGTTCTTCGGCTAATGGAACATCTAGGTCATACTTCTTTGTTTAAATGTTGTACTTCATATTTTTTTTGTCAAGGGTGAAGATTTTGTGTACTTGTTTACTGTGATTGCACTCTCTATTTGCACCATACGTGTACTGTTCCTTTTGTTAAAACTTTATTACATTTAAGTAACAGTTTTTGGCAGCCATGCCACTTTTTTACTTCCGTGCTTTGTAGTCACCAATATGCAACAAGCATTGTCCAGTAAAGCACATCCTTGTTCTGCACTCTGTCAGTGACCCAGGAATGTCTGAAGTCATGATATTGGCATGGTAGCCATTGAACTAGTATTTTCTGGAAAGCAATGCCACATATCCTTGATGTTTCTCTCACCACAGGATTCCGTTAGTAGTGTAAACAAAACAGCACCTATATGGAATATTATGTTTTCCATAGTGACCAATCAGATGCCACTAAATATCACAACAATGCGTGTTGATTGGTGGGTATGGATTTTGTAATATTGATTTTGTTAGAATTAAGTAGAGAGCTTTGGTTTGTCTTGGCTGTTGTTCTAGAATTAAGTAAAACTGAAATTATTTGCCTCTCCCAGCATCTTGTGCCACGTACCTTGGTTGGTGGCCAAGAAGACAAGTGAGCTTCCCTTGCGGCTCTGGTCCAAGCACCCCTGAATATGGTGACAGAGACACAAGGCTCAAAGTAGCATGGGTGCTGGTAGCTGGGTAGAAGGTGGAGACCCCCCAGGATCGTGGTTGGCAGGGTGGTACCCGGGGGAAGAATCTTGGGAACATGGTATGAAGACTTGAGCAGGAGTACGCTCAGAGACCGAAGCATGTCATTGTTGGGATCAGAGACATAGTCAGAGCTTGCCAGGGCCATACAGGGTTGGAAAAGCATAGTCAAGTAGTTTTTATCCCCTGGTGCCCATTGTGCTGAATATGCTTTTATTTGTTGATCACTACAATAAAGATTTTGGCATCCTTTCGGAGTGTGCAGCCATTCATTCATTTTTCCATAACATCACTTTTGATTTACCCGAATGTCAACAGCGCCATTTTCAAAAATCAAACACATTTAAACACACGTGATTAAATGCTTTTAAGGGTAGAGGAGAGTTTTGGGGTCTTATAGAGTACCAGTCACATGCCTATTGCTGTCACAAGAGATGCTTACATTCCTTGTGACAGCAATAAAAGTAATACAATTTTTTTTTTTTTAAAGTGCCTCCATCCCCCCATGGAAAGTCAGTCTCGCACGCACGCGCTAACAGCAATCGTCCCATACCTGTGAGGTATCACTGCAAATGTCAGATCATGGGCAGGAATTCTAGCACTAGACCTCCTGTGTACATCTAAAGTGGTAACCTTTAAAGGCTTTTAGGCCTCGTACACACCTACGCATTTTTTTGAGCGTTTTCAGTTTTGCAGAAACACACTACAGTCCTTTTAACATGGTTTCCTGTGGATGTAGTTCACATCTGTGGATTTTATGGACAGGGCCAGGGACTTTTTTTCTGGTTTTTGGTTCCATAGGATTCAATGGATCAAAAACATGTATTGAAAAATTCAAAATACACCTGAAATATGCAAACTGCAACCTGCAGGCTTAAAAGCGTTGCCTATGGATAGTAAAATTGACGTTGTTTGTCGCAATTTTAACCCAAAACATTGGGTTATTTCTTTGAGAGCCGCCGCACACAGGTTTTTTGTGCGCGGCGGCCTTCGGGCACGTCCCGGGGACACATGCGCCATTTGGCGCTGGCGGTCCGCGGGGGATGCTCGAAGGGAGGTTAGCGATGGCTTTAGTACGTTGTGTTCTGTTGTTGTGTAATTTACCCATTGCGTGTACTGTGTGTACTATTATGTTTTATTTTTGTCGTCCTTGTCCCTGTTTTACAAATAAAAAATTTAGAAAACATTGGGTTATGTGTTGTGCTTTTTTTTGCATTCAAATGAATAAAAAGTACAATTCTTCCCAAAAATACAGTGTGACATAAAAAATTGCAAAACTCAGCATTTTATTCTTTAGGGCCTCTGCTTAAAAAAAATATTAATAATAATGTTTGGGGGTTCTAACTAATTTTCTAGCGAATTTTTTTTTGATTTTTACGTGTAACTAAAAGTATCAGAAAAAGGCTTGGAGCTCAAGTGGTTGACCAGGAGGTCAATCAGCCACAGCTTTAGGAACCCCTAGGAAACTCTGGCAGAACCGTAGGGTTGCACGGAAATCTGGTTGAGAATTGTTGCTGTAGACGGCAATTATTACGGCAATAACGGCAATAAATTCCTTGAACGATGCAAATGTTAGAACAACATGTAATGTAGGAACACTTTGGGGCCAGATTATTAACACCTGCGGCAACATCTGCACCAAAATTAAAAGATCTACAAAGCAAGAACATACAAAAATATGATTTATAACATTTATGTTATCAAACAAATTAAGCTGCAAGGAAACTTCACACCGAGAACAGATTAGACATTGTTATGTACAGCATTAAATTGGTCTACAACTACAATAACCACTGGTGTGTGAAAGAACATTGTGATCAGCAATATGTTTCTGAGGCTACACTCACAGGAATGAATAAGAAACAATGACATGCTTGCACTGTCTGCCCATCCATGTCCAGAAAAAAACATGGGGAGATGCTCAGTTACAGTTGGTGATACCATGAAAAGATTTATCCTGCAGGAAGTTGTACAGTTATTTTAGTTATAAAGAGGTTCAAGGCCTACCTGTACAAAGGTTCTGCTCTTGCATGGTAGAATTCTCTATAACGCCAAAAAAGACACGCACCACATTCACTTGATCATATATGAGGCTATGGTTTTGTACTGTGCTCTCTAAGCACACTGAGGGTTCTGTAAGTGCGTAAAGATGCAGCCCATGTATTGTGAGATCACAAGCTCATTTGAAGATAATCCTCCACATTGTAATTAACTAGACAGTTCAGCTCAGTGTCAAGTGAGATACTTAGGTTGCTTGAATGATGTGCAGCACTCAAGGGGGCAGATCCACAGAGATCTGCACCCGCGCAGCGTATCAGAGATATGCTACGCCGCCTTACCTTACCTGGCTTTAGTTCGAATCCTTCAAGATTTTGCACCGTAAGTTACGGCGGCGTAGTCTATCTCTGGCGGCGGAATTCAAATCGGCGATTAGGGGGCGTGTTTCATTTAAATGAAGCGCGTCCCCGCGCCGAATGAACTGCGCATGCGCCGTCCCGAAATTTCCCGCCGTGTATTGCGCTAAATGACGTCGCAAGGACGTCATTTTTTTTAACATAGACGTGAATTACATCCATCCCGATTCACAGACGACTTAAGCAAAAAAAAATAAAAAATTCAAATGAAACGCGGGAACGACGGCCATACTTAACATGGCAAGTCTAACTATACGCCGCAAAACACCAGCTTTAACTATACGCCGGAAAAAGCCGACTAGAGACGACGTAAGAGAATGCGACGGCCGCGCGTACGTTCGTGGATCGTTGGAAATAGCTAATTTGCATACTCGACACGGAAAACGACGAGAACTCCACCCAGCGGACGCCGAAGTATTGCATCTAAGATCCGAAGGCGTACGAAGCCATACGCCTGTCGGATCTAACTCAGATGCCGTCGTATCTTGGTTTGAGGATTCAAACCAAAGATACGACGCGGGAAATTTGAAAGTACGCCGGCGTATCAGTAGATACGCCAGCGTACTCGCTCTGTGGATCTGCCCCATGGTATCTAAACATTGCTCAGGATAATTTTTTAAACCATGATGGATTAAAAAAAATTACAAAATGTGGAACATTTCAAGGGGTATGAATACTTTTTCGAGACACTGTGGATGGTTGGGTGGAGAGTGATAGCAGATGGTAGAATGGAGGGGCTGCACATGGTAGGGAGGAGAATAGGAGAAGTAATGGGTGATTGTAGAAAGGGGGTTATAGATATTAGTCTGAGAAATAGGAGATGATATTAAAGAATTGGACATGGAAGGAAGTGCTAGCACAAGGCCATTTAACGCCAAAGTGCACCTCACTTGATCTGTGAACTGCTTTAACAGTATAGGTTGTAGGTCCTAACTCCTGACCTTTTTGTGCCCCCCTCCTTCTGAAGCATCAAAGGCGGCCATCTCTTATGCTTACTCTTATGCCGCGTACAGACAAGCGGACATTCCAACAACAAAACCGGGGATACATTTCCAACGGATGTTGGCTTAAACTTGTCTTGCATACACACAAATGTTGTCGGAAATCCTGAACGTCAAGAATGCGGCCACATACAACACGTACGACTGCACTATTAAAGGGAAGTTCAATACCAGTCGTGTTAGTAGAAGTTTGGTGAGAGACGATTCGCGCTTTTCAGTCTGTTACCACGTGACGAATGTGCTATCTCCATTACGAACGCTATCTTTACCAGACCTAGTGCTTCCGTCTCGTACTTGATTCAGAGCATGCGTGGAATTTTGTGCGGCGGAATTGTCCACACACAATCGGAATTTACGAGAACAGATTTTGTTGTCGGAAAATTTGAGAACCAGCTCTCAAATTTTTGTTGTTGGAAATTCCGACAACAAATGTCTGATGGGGCCTACACACGGTCGGAATTTCTGACTAAAAGCTCCTATCGGAAATTCCAAGAGCGTGTACGCTGCATTAGGCTCAACTTTAGTATGGAGGTCAATGAGGCTGATGGTGGAAGGTTGTTTGTTGGAAGGGAGGGGAATAGAATAAGCGTGTGGAGAGTGATGGTAAGATGGGGTTTTAGATAGCAGGGTAAAGAATAAGACCTGATGGTGGAGAAGTGGTGGGCAATGGTGAGAGAGGGAGGTTGTACATGGTAGTGAGGGCAATGGAAGCTGGTGGTGAAGTGAGGGTAATGGTAAAAAGCTTGTACATGGTAGGGAAAGGAATTGTAGCCGATAATGGGGAGTCTCAAGAGCTGATATGGGAGTGAGATATTGCAATGGGATTTTACCCCGGAGAGGACGCAGGACAGTTGAGACGTGTGTTGTAACCAGGGGCTGAAGGTTTATGAAAGGTAGACAAATTATGATTTTTAACAGGAGATGTAAAAGGGAAGAGGAAAATGAGCAGGACAGGGGCTGAATATCAGAGGAGTGGCCTTGCATTTTGGAAATCAGATGAGACAACTGGACGATTAGGGAAGTAGTGGCACATGAAAGAATGGAGAAGAATTGTTTTTTGTAATGGAAAGGAGGTGGGTGACAGACCCTCAAATGGAAAGGACTGTAGATGGAGAATGAGACAAGTGTGCAAGGAGTGGCAAAGGATCGTAAACAGGAACAGGAGGAGGCAGTAGGATGAGATTTTGGATTTGAAGTCAGAGGATACAAGCAAATGAACATTGGCAAAAGGCCCAGACTGGGTGCACAAAGTCCTATCTTGGCCAAAACGGTTCATATGCCATGTGTGTGCTACATGAAGGCACAGCTTTCCACACCACCAAGCACAAACTGAAGTGCAGGGGGCAGTGCACAGCTCACATATTTCAAGTTACAATTGCAGCATTTACCTTATGTGCCAGTTCAGCGACTTGGGATCCGACTTGTCAGACCTCAAATTGCTGGACATAAGAAATTCCATTGAAGTGAATGAGAGCTGTCTTAATGCACACTACTGAAGTTGCTCTGACTTCAGAAAAGGTTTCTGTACTACTTCAAGGCGACTTCTAAGCAACTTATTCCCATAGATTTCAATGGAAGTTGCCTCCAAGTCGGATCTCCATCTTAATTGAAGCAACTTTACAGGAAAAGAAAATAGTTTACCCAGACAAACCCCTCCCTCCCACAGAACTGATTATTCCATGATTGGCCACAGCCAAAGTCGCCTGTCCTGGAGGCAACTTAAGTCACGTTGTAAGTTTCTCAAAGTCGCGCTGAAGTCGCCTCCAAATCGCCACTGTAAGTCCTCGTACACACGATAGGATAGCCAGAGGACAACGGTCTGAAGGACCGTTTTCATCGGTCAAAACCGATCGTGTGTGGGCCCCATAGGTTATTTAACCTTCGGTTAAAAAAATAGGAACTTGCTTTAAAATTTAACCGATGGACGCCTAACCGATAGGTCAAAACCAATGGTTAGTATGCAAAAGCATCGGTTAAAAACCCACGCATGCTCAGAATTAAGTCGACGCATGCTTGGAAGCATTGAACTTCGTTTTTTTCAGCACGTCGTTGTTTTACGTCACCGCGTTGACACAATCGGTTATTTAACCTATGGTGTGTAGGCGTGACGGACCATCAGTCAGCTTCATCGGTTAACCTAAGACAACGTTCCATCAGACCGTTGTCCTCTGGCTATCCTATCGTGTGTACGAGGCCTTAGTCGTGTTGCCCCTGTGTGAATCGGCACTAAAGAAATTGTTTTTTTTGTAACTGGAATACAGAGATCTGTAGAGTGGGTACTTGAGAAAATTCTACATTTCATAACAATCACTTTACATGGTTGTCTAAATAATTGTTGAGTTAGAGCATCAGACACACAGAGTGCTTTCAATGAGAAGACCAACTCATTGCCTTGTATTGTATGAAAAGCTATAAATCAATGTGAAGCAGTGCAAAGTAAGAAGCATAGACTGCATAGGTAATAGCTCTCGTCATTTATTCGTGTAATTGAAAACTATAAATGGAAAAAAGTTTTTTTTTAAATATCAACAAGGGATCTCTTTCAAAAAATAAATTGGAGACAATCCATTCCTTTGAAATATACATTAAAACCAAAGGCTGTGCACTCATTATGGTAACAGATCGCTCAGCTCATGCTTGACATGTCGATCAGAGGCAGAGGAGCTGCAAAAAAAAAACAAGAAGCTGGCGGAGCTCGGTAGCAATGTTACTCGTGGTCTGGTGACAAAACGGCAGTCAGTAGGTCAAGCTTTTGCATCACATCAGCAGTCAGTAGGAGAAATACACAAATTGACTTCAATCTCACATGTGAGCTGAGTGCCTTCATGGAGAAGTAAAGGTGCCCATTTAGAAGCCAACTCATTCAAGCCGCTTCAAAACGCTACCCTTTTTCTGCTTGGGTAAGTGCTGCCAAAATGCTGCAAGGCAATTATGTGCCACTTGCCTGCAATTTGTCATCAACGTGCTGTGTATGGATAGAGGGGCACTTTAGATGGTTGTGGGATGTATGATGTCAGCTTCTTCTTTCCAAGGTCACCTCTGAAATAAAGAGGACCTGCAGCGGGAGGACGTGCTGTGAGAACAATAAACGTAGTTTAAGTGTGTGGTGCCAGAATTTGTCTTTCAGGGGAAAAGGAGCATTACAACATCTAATATTGACTCAGGATTATATATCACTCCCAATAGCTTCTGTGTGATTAGCAGACACAGTCATGTTCTCCACAGAAAGACGTAAGAGCAAATATGAAAATGTACAACATCTGAGAGCTATAGTCTAATCAAATAAGGCAATTTTGCACTTATACTGACTCAGTGTAAATGGAAAATCTATATTTGATTCTGGCATTCAATCAGGGCTCAAGTCCTGCGGGAACGGAGTTCCTGCACTTTTTTCACAGCAGGAACTCAGTTCCCATTGCAGGACTAGAGCAGCCGAGCCAATCCTTCACTAAGCGGCGATGACGAGCTCGAGTCAGTGTCAGGCGAACCTTAGTAATAGTTTATGTTACTGGCCGCTTCCTGTATATGGGTTTATCGGGTAGTGTGCGGGTATTCCGTCACTTCCTCGATGCCGCAATGTCTCCTGGGAGCTTTTGTCATTGTTCCCAGGAGACATTGCGGCGGTCTGCCGCGAGTTATCGCAGGATTTAGAAAGAACTTGCTTGCTCCTGGGAACAATGACAAAAGCTCCCAGGAGACATTGCGGCATCGAGGAAGTGAGGGAATACCCGCACACTGAATCCATATACAGGAAGTGGCCAGTAACAAAGGATTACTAAGGTACAGTAGATCGAAAAAAACAAAAAACAAACATGCGGTTTAGTAATTATGCATATGAGCGTATCTTTTTTTTTTTTTTTTTTGGTGGGGAAGTGGATCTTGGGTGGGAGTTCCCACACTTTTTTCCCCAGGACTTGACCCCTGCATTCAATCTTGAACACCTTGATGCCATGCTAGCTAAATCCCTAGTCACAGTATGCCCACTATCTGAATGGCCCTTTTCGGCTTCATGTGCTCTTTTAGGCATAATGTTACCTCATCCAGTCATTTAGATGTGAGAGGCAAGTGGCACAGGGCATGAATATTGAGAAAGAGGCTATTGTGCCACTAGGAGACTTTGTGAAATCCTTTCCATTCATATATTACTACTACATTTATTTTTTGAATCTTCCACTTTTTAACCACATGGCGACCAGCGACTAGGGATGAGCCGAACACCCCCCCCCCCATTTGGTTCCCACCAGAACCTACGAACAGACCAAAAGTTTGTGTGAATTTTAGCACCCCGTTAAAGTCTATGGGACTCAAACGTTTAAAATCTAAAGTGCTAATTTTAAAGGCTAATATGCAAGTTATTGTTCTTAAAAGTGTTTGGGGACCCGGGTCCTGCCCCAGGGAACATGCATCACTTCAAAAAAGAAAAAGTTTTAAAAACTGCAGTTTTTTCAGGAGCAGTTATTTTAATAATGCTTAAAGTGAAACAATAAAAGTTAAATATTCCTTTCGATTTCGTACCTAGGGGGTATATAGTATGCCTGTGAAGCTGTTTCCCGTGCTTAGAACTGTCCCTGCACAAACTGTCATTTCTGAAGGAAAAAAAAGTAATTTAAAACCACTCGCGGCTATAATGAATTGTGGCTCCCAGCAATACAGAGAAAAGGCATTGAAAGTCATTGATATAAAAAAAAATGCGTGGGGGTCCCCCCCAATTCAATTACCAGGCCCTTCAGGTCTGGTATGGATTTTAACCACTTAACGACCCCTTCACGCCGCTATACGTCGGCAGAATGGCACGGCTGGGCACATCAACGTATAGGTACGTTGTCCTTTAAGCCCAGACGTGGGGTCGCGGGCACGCTCCCGCAACCCGGTCCGAAGCTCCATGACCGCGGGACTCGCGGACCCGATCGCCGCTGCAATGGTCATTTTCACAATAAACAATGCATTTTAAATGCATTTTTTGCTGTGAAAATGACAATGGTCCCAAAAATGTGTCAAAATTGTCCGAAGTACATAATGTCGCAGTCATTATGCCATAATGCCATGAAGCACCTGCATTATTTAAGTAAAAAAACTCCCAGGGCCCAGTTCAGACTGAACAGAAAAAAAAAACACTCCTTCTGTGCTGACCGGGGGGGGGGGTTACCCAGGGGACTCAATGCTTAGCCATACCACCTCCCCTAAGAGGGAGGGACTGTACTTACCAGTCCACGCAACAACTCGCTGACACATTCCAGACAGGCGTACAACCGCAATGATGGTAGCCGTCGGCCCGGTCCACTGTGAGTGAGACAACACCACAGCCCAATCATGTGCGGACCTTGGAGCAAAGCTCACTGGCCACCCCAGGAGTCATGGAGCATGTCATGGCAGACCCAGCCTCTTTGTAAAGGTGTGCTCACGCTCGCTGGCCGAACTGAGAAGACTACAAGGATCTATAATATCCAGCCTGTCTCTCAGCCGACAGTGATAGAGGTCAAAAAGACAAAATAAATATAAAATCTTTTCCTCAGGGCGCTGGGCCCAAAGGGAGCCATACGTCCTTCTCCTGTGCTGGGCATAACGAAACTGAGGCTGCATGCTGCAGTGAGGAGGGTTATGTCTGGAGGGACCGCCCCCTGGGCGGGGCTGTTCAACTCTGTTAATGTAACATGTATTTAATTATCTAACATGTTTCTGCCTAGTCCTCTCCTGTAAACAGGGAACATAACCCACTTGTCAAGATTTAAAGAGAAAATGTATTTTTCCAAAATTGTCGCTCTGTTTATAGTGCAAAAACAAATAAAAACCGCAAAGGTGATCAAATACCACCAAAAGAAAGCTCTGTTTGTGAAAAAAAAAAAAAAAAGACTTCAATTTTGTTTGGGTACAGCGTCACACGACTGCACAATTATCAGTTAAAACGATGCAGTGCCGTATTGCAAAAAAAGGGGGGCAAATCCTTTTGGGGCTGAAGTGGTTAAAGTACTCTTTACAGAAAAACTCTCCTATATTTAGTATATATACACTCCTCTGCTTGCTCCAGCATACTTGCTTGCAGAAATCCTAGCTGGCACACTGTTAACCGCTTGAGGTCCCCTTTAAGAGCCCAGCCGTGGGTCGCGAGCGGTCCTCTTTTCCATGACCGTCCCCGCGGGAACAGCGGACACGATCGCCGCCAGTGTCCCACGATCGGGTCACAGAGAGGAAGAACGGGGAGAGACAAGTGTAAACAAACTTCTCCCCGTGCTTCCTAGTGTGGCTGTCTCTGATCATTTGTTCCCTGTCATAGGAAACGACGGTCAGTGACGTCACACGCACAGCCACGCCCCCCCACAGTAAGAATCACTCCCTTAGGGCACACTCAACCCCTTCAGCGCCCCCTCCTGGTTAACCCCTTTCACTGCCAGTGTAATTTTTACAGTAATCAGTGCATTTTTATAGCAATGTTCGCTGTAAAAATGACAATGGTCCCAAAATGGTGTAAAAAAAGTCACGATAAAAATCGCTGATCGCCGCCTTTACTAGAAAAAAATAATTTATAAAAATGCAATTAAACAATCTCCTATTTGGTAGACGCTATAAATTGTGTGCAAACCAATCAAACGCTTATTGCGATTTTTTTTTTTACCAAAAATATGTAGAAGAATACGTATCGGCCTAAACTGAGGGAAAATGTTTTATATATTGCATTTTTTTCAAAATTGTCGCTCTATTTTTGTTTTTGGCACAAAAAATAAAAACTGCAGAGGTGATCAACTACCACCAAAAGAAAGCTCTATTTGTGAAAAAAAAAAAAAAAAAAAAAAAAAAAGGATGCCAAGTCGCACGACCGCGCAATTGTCAGTTAAAGCGTTGCAGTGCCGAATCGCAAAAAGTGCCCAGGTCTTTTAGCTGCATAATGGTCCAGGGCTTAAGTGGTTAATTGAGAAATGGGAAAAATACTGCGCAAGAAATTAATGAAATAAACAAAAAATGCACCCTTAGGCAGCAGCTCTACTGCGAGATACACATAGAACCAGAAAGAAATTAGTTTGGAGCTGCGTTGCAAACCAAATAAAATAACTACCGTATTTATCGGCGTATACCGCGCACTTAAAAAAAGGGGAAAATCGTTTGAGTTTGAACTGTGCCGCCGACATATACCGAGCGCAGTACACTCGGGTACATTCGGCCAGGCTCGGCTTAGCTCGCAGTCACGCTCTGTGACGCCTCCTAGAAGCCGAGCATGCCCGAGTGTACTGTGCTCGGTATATGTTGTCGGCGGTGGCGGCGTTCAAACACAGCGCGGTAAGCGGGGATTCGACTCAGAGACAGCGCGGGAGGACACTACCGAGGCCACAGATGGACGCCGGACTGGACAAGGCCGCCGATGGACGCCGGGCAAGACATCGACGAGGGGCATTCAAACAAAGTATTTTTTTTTTCTGGAATTTTCCTTCCAGGTTGGGGGTGCGCGCAATACCCCGATAAATACGGTATATGCAAATGTAAGTACAGTGATACCTCGGTTCACGAACGCTTCTGTTCACGAACAACTCGGTTCACGAACAGGAAAGTTCATAAAAATATGCTCCGGTTCACGAACTCCGCCTCGGTTCACGAACAGGAGCCGCGGCCATTTTAATACTATTTCCCGGCTGTCACATGGTCGTGACTTTCTGTAGGAAGACCGTGGAGAGAAGAAGACACACAGAAAGAAGTACTGTGAGTACTCTGCAAACATTTTGAGTGATTTTTTGATTTTTGGTGTGCTTTTTAGCACATACAGTACTGTACTGTACTACAGTACTGTCCTTGCTGTATTGTACAGTTCACTGAAGGAGATCCCCCTGATGTCCTTATGGAGGGGGACTCTCCCCCCAAACAATAACTGCCTCCCACCTGCCTTCCTCCATGCCAGAAGTCATCTCAAGCAAGGTTAGTGTCCTCTCTTTATACATTACTATACTGTATTAATGTGTATTGTAATTTGTTTCATATTTTTGTGCTTCAAAAACCCCCAAAAAAAGGTCAGCACGGATTAACTGGATTTACATTGAACCCTATGGGAAAATGTGCCTCGGTTCACGACCAATTCGGTGCGCGACCAGAGTCAGTTCACGAATTAAGTTCGTGAACCGAGGTATCACTGTACCTAGAAACACAGTTCAATATACCTTAAAATAAACATAAATAAAATAAGATATATTTATATCCTTAAAAGTAGGTCATAAAAAGTCCATCATCCACAGGTGTAGGAAAATGAATCCTATTCATCATGGTGACTTGCAAACATGAATTCTGTGCACCACCACCACATAGATTGTGTGCTTACCAGATGGCAAGCTAAGGAGAGCTTGTGGCTATAGCCCAGCCAAGGCCTTTATACAGGGAGTAAAGGAGGTAACAGCTCATGGATAGACTTCTTGAAACACAGAGGCAGGGCACCACTCACAATATGTTTGAATGGATAACAACAAACTCCGTACTTAATGGTCAGATATCAACCAAAGTGACCCAAAAAGTCCGACCACTACTTATAGCGGAGGTTCACCCTAAAAACATGTATATACCATTACATTCAGCATACTTCCGACATGTACAGTATGCTGTTTGTTTTTCGCTGTACATTCCGTATTAATGTTTTGCTTTTCCACCCGGCTTCCGGGTTCTAGCTCCCGCGGGAGTAGGCGTTCCTATGCAGTGGCGCAATGTCATCTGGAACCAGATGATTGACGTGCTTGATAAAAACTTCCCCCCGGCGGATAAGGCACGTCACGAGTTTCCGAAAATAGCTGAACTAGGAGTCTGCTCTATACTGCGCCTGCGCACAGACTAGGAGCCGTGTAGAACTGACTGCGCAGGCGCCGTATAGAGCCGACCCCAGTTCGGAACTCGTGACGCGCCTTATCCGCCGGGGGGGAGTTTTTATTAAGCACTCTGACAGATTTGGAGTGTTTTAGCAAAGAAGAGTGGGAAAATATTGCCAAGTCAAGATGTGCTATGCTGATAGACTCATACCCAAAAAGACTGAGTGCTGTAATAAAATTTTAAAGGTGCTCTAACAAATTATTATTATCTAACAAATTATTCGTGGAAGGGTGTGCACACTTATGCAACCATATTGTTTTATTTCTACTTCCCTCCACCTAAAAGATTTCCGTTTGTTGTTCAACTTAGTTTTACAGTTTATAGGACACATTAAAAAAGGTGGAAAAAGTTCTTAAATGAATCCCATTGAAAATCTGTGGGGTGATCTGAAGAGGGCTGTGCACAGGAGATGCCCTCGCAATCTGACATATTTGGAGTGTTTTTGCAAAGATGAGTGGGCAAATATTGTGTGTGTGTTTGTGTACGTACGTACAAGAGGCCTACAGCAACATTGAAAGGAGCTGCAGGAATTTATAATATACACACATACACAGATATAGCTACACACACACACCTCTAAAAAAAAAAAAATTGCCATTTACAATAAAGTACATTATATATTAAAACAAAAAATACATTTCATAGACCAGATTAATGTAATATGTCAAAAATTATGTCTTAAACAATAATATGAATAATCACCTTTAATAAGACAGATTACCAAAGAATGAAGTTCCATTATTTTTATTGGCTGTGTAATGGGTTCCATCTTTGCTTACAATTTGTAGACATCGGCAATCATTTCCGATCATTGTACCTGCAAGTTATGGCATGAATAGACTTTCTGACATATTGGAAAATCTCTCCTGGCAGATCAGCGATTGTTCCTTATGAAAAGCTTGAGAATTCCTCCCTACATGGCATGGACAGCTGAGTCAGGAGGAAGCCCATGACTAATCCTTGTGGTTGTGCGATTTGGACCAGTGCACCTCTCACCACTAATCAGTCTTTGTGAGAGAAGTGCCCATCTGTGGTGTGCATGTTAAGAACAAAAGCATTAAACTACAGCTTATCAGTCCATTAGTAGTGATGGCTACATTAGTTTTTATTTATTTTTACTTCCCCCCCCATAGGTTTTTTTCCTTTTGACAGTAACACTTGTGTTACCCTAGAGACAACGCTCACACACTGTACTGCATCTGTAGAGGTGCAATTTTGTCAGCCAAGAACATGTCGTATTAGGACCATAGAGCATCCCATGGAGAGGTGTTATGCGGTCTACAGAGTTTAACTAGGCAGAGCTGATAACACTGCTTGGGATTTAGAAGCAGCACAGGAAGTGAGGAGCTCACTGGATTTCTGGAAGAATCAATGGGTATGAGCCAGATGTACGCATATATGTGGGGGTGCATATCAGCATACTGCCACATACATGTGTATAGCTGGTGCCGCTGAGTAAGCATACAAAGACAAAAAAGGGGAAAGCACCTCTAAGTGTAATAGATTAAAACTCCTTTATTAAAAACTACAAAGGGGCCACTCACATTTGGGTAACCATAAGAAGCTCATCATTTCGGTGAGCATCCGCTAGGATATTGCTAAAAGATCCTCGACAGGCTTAGCATAAACCACAATGCTGGGAAGGGACGCTGGCCACTCTCTTCCAGGTCGCGGGCTGCCAGAAACGCAGCGTCGTGAGCGTAATGGCATCACCAGAAGGGGGATGTGCAACACGTTTCAGAGCATCCCTCTTCTGGGGACGTCATCACGTTCACGTTGGTCCTGTGTTCTGACTTTCTGGCAGCCCGCGACCTGAAAGCGTGTCTGGCATCCCTTCCTAACACTGCCGTTTATGCCAAGCCCTTTGAGGATCTTCCAGTGATATACAGCAGATGCCCACCAGATTAATGAGCTTTTTATGGTTACCCAAATGCAAGTACCGTAGCTCTTTTGTAGTTTTTAATAAATTAGTTTTAGCCTATTACACTTAGAGGCGCTTTCTCTTTTTTTTTTGTCTTTGCATGTCATTCTACAGAGTTGACTTCCTGTGTGGATAATCTTGCCCTAAGTAAATGGACTTTGTATTTGAACTTTTTAAAAGGACTAGCTTTATCTTATTTTTCATGATCGATACATATACTAGAAGTCTACAGCCTTGTGTTTAATCTCCTTAGGTGCCTACAGTACTCTCCTTTTTCCGATGAATATGCATGCTCATTCCTTGCCCCAGCATGGTGACTGAGCGTTCATTGTTTAGGAGCCAGTAGGACAACCTTCTAATTATGGGATCAATGACATCGATTACAGCAATCACATGATCGAGAACCTGCCTTCTTGCGTTATAGCGGAAGTAAACCCATCCATAAAACAGTTTCAATTCCAGCATGTGCCGGAAATGCAACACTCCCATTGGTTGTGCTCTCAAACTGTCAAACCAGCCAATGGCTGGTGTCATAACTGATCACATGTGCAGCATCATGGCAGATGTAGATTAAACAGAGGCAAATATGTCAGCTACCTTGGCTGAAAACGATAGGGGGGGGGGGGTACTTCCACTTTAAGGAACCTTTAAAGGGCCAATGGAAGTTGACAGTAAGGTGTTAAGAGATCAATGGTAGGGTTTAACCACTTGATCACTGGGCACGTAAACCCCTTTAATAACCAGACCAATTTTCAGCTTTCGGTGCTCTCACAATTTGAATGACAATTACTCAGTCATACAACACTGTACCCAAATGAAATTTTCGTCCTTTTTTTCACACAAATAGAACTTTCTTTTGGTGGTATTTAATCACCGTTGGGTTTTTTATTTTTTGCGCTATAAGAGAAAAAAAGACTGAAAATTATGTAAAAAAAAAAAATGAATTTCTTTGTTATAAAATTTAGCAAATTTAGTATTTCTTCTTCATTATTTTGCATAAATGTGAAAGATGAAGTTACGCCGAGTAAATAGATACCAAACATGTCACCCTTCAAAATTGCACACGCTTGTGGAATGGTGCCAAACTTCGCTACTTAAAAATCCCCATAGGCGACGTTGCAGGGTATTTTGGGGTATTGCAGAGTAGTGTGGGGTATTGCAGAGTAGTGTGGGGTATTGCAGAGTAGTGTGGGGTATTGCAGAGTATAGGTGTGTAGTATTGCACAGTATGGGGCAGGGATGGCTGAGCAGGGATGGATGGCTGGATCTGTGACTGCATGTGTCACAGATCCAGCTCACAGCACTCGTGCTGCATCTGCTCTCTCCCCCCTCTCCTCTCACACTGTACCGTTGGACGGAGCGATCACGTGATAAACTGCCGCTATCAGCGGCGATTTACCGTGATCTGTGACGCCAGGTCCATGGACGTCCTCCCAGAGTTAAGCAACCGCTTTGCAGCCGTATTTCGACTGTAGGCGGTGGCTAAATTGTACATCCCATCTGTATATATTGCTATATTCAAGACTATGGGTTAAACAATAAATCTGGTTGTTTTAAATCTTTGGTTTTAGGTCTTTTTGTATATTCTTTATTCTTTAACAATATAAAGAATTTTTGGCTGTAATGCTTTTGATGGTAAAAAAAAAAAGGAAGGAAAAAATCCCACTGGCTTCTTTCCCCCGCAATTGCTTTTAAGTTGACCACTCGTTTAACTTGTACAACCAGCCTGTTGGATTTTACATGCGATTATTGCTGTAGGCTAAATATAGCGAATATACAGTGCCTTGCGAAAGTATTCGGCCCTTTTGCCACATTTCAGGCTTCAAACATAAAGATATAAAACTATAATTTTTTTGGAAGAATCAACAAGTGGGACACAATCATGAAGTGTAACAAAATATTTCAAACTTTTTTAACACATAAAAAACTGAAAAATTGAGCGTGCAAAATTATTCAGCCCCTTTACTTTCAGTGCAGCAAACCCTCTCCAGAAGTTAAGTGAGGATCTCTGAATGATCCAATGTTGACCTAAATGACTAATGATGATAAATAGAATCCACCTGTGTGTAATCAAGTCTCTGTATAAATGCACCTGCACTGTGATAGTCTCAGAGGTCCGTTTAAAGAGCATCATGAAGAACAAGGAACACACCAGGCAGGTCCGAGATACTGTTGTGGAGAAGTTTAAAGCTTGGGAAATCTTTTTGTATCCAAATCCGGCTTTAAACATCCCAAGGAGCACTGTGCAAGTGATAATATTGAAATGGAAGGAGTATCAGACCACTGCAAATCTACGAAGACCTGGCCGTCCCTCTAAACTTATAGCTCATACAAGGAGAAGACTGATCAGAGATGCAGCCAAGAGGCCCATGATCACTCTGGATGAACTGCAGAGATCTACAGCTGAGGTGGGAGACTGTCCATAGGACAACAATCAGTCGTATACTGCACAAATCTGGCCTTTATGGAAGAGTGGCAAGAAGAAAGCCATTTCTTAAAGATATCCATAAAAAGTGTTGTTTAAATTTTGCCACAAGCCACCTGGGAGACACACCAAACATGTGGAAGAAGGTGCTCTGGTCAGATGAAACCAAAATTGAACTTTTTGGCAACAATGCAAAACGTTATGTTTGGCGTAAAAGCAACACAGCTCATCACCCTGAACACACCATCCCCACTGTGAAACATGGTGGTGGCAGCTTAATGGTTTGGGCTGCTTTTCTTCAGCAGGGACAGGGAAGATGGTTAAAATTGATGGGAAGATGGATGGAGCCAAATACAGGACCATTCTGGAAGAAAACCTGATGGAGTCTGCAAAAGACCTGAGACTGGGACGGAGATTTGTCTTCCAACAAGACAATGATCCAAAACATAAAGCAAAATCTACAATGGAATGGTTCACAAATAAACATATCCAGGTGTTAGAATGGCCAAGTCAAAGTCCAGTCCTGAATCCAATCGAGAATCTGTGGAAAGAACTTAAAACTGCTGTTCACAACCTCACTGAGCTCGAGCGGTTTTGCAAGGAGGAATGGGCAAAAATGTCAGTCTCTCGATGTGCAAAACTGATAGACATACCCCAAGCGACTTACAGCTGTAATCGCAGCAAAAGGTGGCGCTACAAAGTATTAACGTAAGGGGGCTGAATAATTTTGCACGTCCAATTTTTCAGTTTTTTATTTGTTAAAAAAGTTTGAAATAGTTTGAAATATCCAATAATAGTCCCGATTGGACCCCCGACCCACGTCTAGGCAGGGACGTACGGGTACGCCCATCTGCCTGTACGTGCCATTCTGTGGACGTATATGTACATGCGGCCACTTTAAATCTACTGGCATGTGAGAGGACATTCACAAACAGGCACCATCAACATGACCAGAGTAAGGCTGGGTTCACACCTATGCCAATTGAATGCGGCTTATACTGACATTTTCTAATCTGTTCGTTTGAATGAGGCTGGCTCACATATGTGTGTTGCATTAGCACTCGGCATTGCCCAACAAAAAGTGTGTGTTTTCTTGGATTCATTGCAGTGTGAATTGCATCTTCACAGAGAAAACCGAGCTGGAATTCGCACCGCACATGTGTGAATCCAGCCTCAAGGTCTGTGAATTGATGGTTTGTTGTACTGAAAATGATAATGGTCACCCTTCTATGTTTCCTATGGGCTTCACAATACTTACAACCACATTTCATATAACGGAATTTTAATTTTGCTGTCACATCAGCAGCAATCAGCAGACAAAGAAAAAAACTAAAAAGGACCAGAAAGTCAGTAGTGCCAAACCTTGTACCAAGTAATATTTGCTCATCATAATAAAAAGTAACATAAAGAAGCACACGGTCAATGAAGTTTGCACTTTGGAGACTGAGGGCATGCAAACTGCACAATAACTCCATTCCATGCTTACAGCCAGACTTCCACAGACATGGGAGATTTGTCTCAAACTCTGAAAACACAAACAGCTCATGAAGCACTTGGCATCAGCAATAACATTTTCTGCTAGGTGTAGCTGGGAAGATGGAAAGCCAAAATGTCTTGAGCCTGACAAATTTTCCGATTTGAAGTCAGTGCGATAGGAATCTCATGGCCGGGTGCACTTTTCTGTAGGTCAAAACATGATTTTTGACAGACCTAAAAAAACAAGAAAGAGGGATGACAGCCATCAAGAACAGGCATGAGAATCTTTTATAGGAGCGGTCGTACTTTTCATTTGGCAGGACAAGAACAAATCCCAGGTCCTAATATAGGAGCAAGGATGGCCATGTACGTTAGGGTGGCTCTGCATGCCACCCTAACTTGGCTCTATATCACCTAACTGGCACTATATCCCACCCTAACCATAGGTGCCAACAGTCCGGATTTTCACGTACCATGTCTGCACCCTTTCCTGTACCATTTTATCACCCTCTACTGTAGTGGTCATCAACCCTGTCCTGCAGGGCCCAGTAACAGGCCAGGTTTGCAAGATAACTGAAATGCATCACAGCTGATATCATTTGCTCCTCAGTGATTGCAGTATTCTAGACTGCATCTCCCCAAGGTAATACATAAAACCTGGCCTGTTAGTGGGCCCTGCAGGACAGGGTTGATGACCACTACAGTAGAGGGTGATAAAATGGTACAGGAAAGGGTGCAGACATGGTACGTGAACATCTGGACTGTTGGCACCTATGGTTAGGGTGGGATATAGTGCCAGTTAGGTGATATAGAGCCAACAGTCCGGATTTTCACGTACCATGTCTGCACCCTTTCCTGTACCATTTTATCACCCTCTACTGCAGTGGTCATCAACCCTGTCCTGCAGGGCCCACTAACAGGCCAGGTTTTATGAATTACCTTGGGGAGATGCAGTCTAGAATACTGCAATCACTGAGGAGCAAATGATATCAGCTGTGATGTATTTCAGTTATCTTGCAAACCTGGCCTGTTAGTGGGCCCTGCAGGACAGGGTTGATGACCACTGCTCTACTGTACCTAGTCTGCACACTCTCCAGTGCCATCTCTTGTATCATTTCTCAATAAATGGAAGTTTTTTAATTACTATAACAATAAGGAATAGGGTGGGACTTTAAATGAGGCATGCACCCCAGGAGAGTAACAATAACAGTGGGATTTGGACAGGTACTTGATCCAGCAGAACCGAGCAAATAACATGAAAGCATTGCACGGATACAAAAAACAGTCAGTTATTTAATAGTATAAAAATTGTATATACAGTAGATACAATAGTAGCATGGTAGATCTGTTACAATAATCAAAGAAAATTGCATACATTTCAACAGTTCATGGTAACAATGGTAGGAATAAATAAATAAATATAATAGGTTCATGCTGGAAACGATATCAAAAGAGGCCAAATCACTGGAAAGTATCTCCATGATAAATGAATATTGATACGTTGGTACACTCCACTGGTATAAAGAGGAAATTAGTTGGTAAAAGATATCATATATAAACCAGAGGGGCTTCTAATGGCTCCTAACAGTAAAAGTTAATGCATAGTATAAACATTAAATGAGACCAAATTCGTTGGAATAACTCCACAGTAATAGTGACCACAATCGATCATATAGTCGATGTGTATGATAATGATTAGTACATTAGCAACGGGCATGGGGGGGGGGGGCATCTGGTGGCTCCTCCATAGTGATAACACCCATAGTTGAGAAGTATATAAAATACAATCGATCTGTAGAACGTTGGTAAAGATGTAATGGCAACGATTGAGAGGGGGGGGGGCGTCTATTGGCTCAACGCGTTTCGTGGCTAGTGCCACTCCTCAGGAGCAGAGTATGAGGTAGATGTCTGTAAATATCAAAAACCATGATTTAAAATGAGGGTATATATAATAGATCCAGTTATGGAGAGAAGGGGAAATGGGATCATAGTAGTAACTAATCCCCAAAGTACTTACGGGTGTGTCAAAACCGAAGGTACAGACTAGGAGGGCAGAAACGTAGCCGGGGAGGTAACATGGCTCTATGCCTTGCGCCTCATTTAAAGTCCCACCCATTTAGTTTCTTGCATTTACATTTTTTAATTACTACACGATGATAGAAAAACAAAAAAGCCAGCGCAAATTATTTTGAATCACCTACTAGCTTTTCATCAGATCTTTGCACCCATGTTTCCAGCTCCGCCCACTGCTATGGCTAATATTCTTGTAACCTGAATCTCTATAAGTTTTAGAGTGTCAAGCTCCGCTTTAAGACAATCTACCTGCTGAATTCTTATTCCCCATCTCAAAAGACTCAACTTGGAGAAATATTAAACAAATGATAAAGTGGCCCACGATGTACGCAGCAGTTTTTTTTTTTTTTTTTAAATGTGCCGAGACAAAATGTCCTTACCCAAGTGTAATGAGTCTTTTGTACCCCAGCTGATACAGTAATGGAGTAGCAGCTGTTCCAGTAATTCCTTCTCATCTAAAAATTCCAGCTTCTCAATCCTAGGGGGGGAAGGGAGACAAAATTAAGTTTTACTCATTTATTGCATTCATTTATATAGCGTCAACAAGCTGTGCACAGCTTTACAGAGCACACGGACATCAAACCGTGAGTACACCCCTCACATTCTTGTAAATATTTTATATCTTTTCACGGAAGAAATGACACTTTGCTACAATGTAAAGTAGTGAGTGTACAGCTTGTATAACAGTGTAAATTTGCTGTCCCCTCAAAATAACTCAACACACAGCCATTGATGTCTAAACCTCTGGCAACAAGAGTGAGTACAGAGTGAGAAAATGTCCAAATTTGGCCCAAAGTGTCAATATTTTGTGTGGTCACCATTATTTTCCAGCACTGCCTTAACCCTCTTGGGCATGGAGTTCATCAGAGCTTCACAGGTTGCCACTGGAGTCTCTTCCACTCCTCCATGACGACATCACAGAGCTGGTGGATGTTAGAGACCTTGCACTCCTTCACCTTCCGTTTGAGGATGCCCCACAGATGATCAATAGGGTTTAGGTCTGGAGACATGCTTGGCCAGTCCATCACTTTTAACCTCAGCTTTTTTTGCAAAGGCAGTGGTCATCTTGGAGGTGTGTATGGGGTCGTTGTGATGGAATACTGCCCTGCGCCCAAAGGGAGGGGATCATGCTCTGCTTCAGTATGTCACAGTACATGTTGGCATTCATGGTTCCCTTAATGAACTGCATCTCCCCAGTGCCGGCAGCACTCATGCAGCCCCAGACCATGACACTCCCACCACCATGCTTGACTGTAGGCAAGACACAGTCTTGCCCAAGTCTTTTTACTCCTCACCTGGCTGCCGCCACACATGCTTGACACCATCTGAACCAAATAAGTTCATCTTGGTCTCATCAGATCACAGGACATGGTTCCAGTAAGACATTAATGGCTGTTAGAATGCATTAAGGTAAAAAACCTTGAGGCTTTACAAAAGTCCAGGGTAGGCATGCCAGGGGTTGTTAGCCATGGGCACAATAGCTTTTCAAATCTCCCAGGTACACCTCCATGACTAGAGAAATGTTTTTCCAAGCAAAGTGTATTGTTAATTTGGTTCTTCCACTCAGAGTGTGAAAGGGTTTGGAGACTCATATCTCATAAGAATAAGCTTCCTGCCTTCTTAGGAGTCTTGCAAGGAAGGCGTTTAGTATATCCCAGAACATAGTGTACATAAGAGGGTCACCAATTTGAAAATAATACTGCATTTATAGCGTTACTAAACCCAGGAGCCTGCATTCACTATATCTGGTCTCCCACAGAACATGGAAATGCAATAGTTTTAGTAAATATAAACTGCATGCTTTACTGCATACACAAACTGATTTTACGGTTGTGGGTTTAGTAACACTTTAACGTACTGGTGACTGCACCCCAAAAGAGCATTCAGCCAGTCTTTACTCACAAAGTCCTCCATTACTGCATAGACAGGCATGGAATATGCCCATTCCCTGGTTTACCTTATCAGCTTCCCTCTGAGGCCAATCTGCTTAGTAGACCGTGTCAGCACTACTATGTGCTAGCTAATTTGCTACTAGGGGCCGACGAACATTGATCTCTTTCTCAATACCCATCAATCCCTGCACCATGTTAAACTGGTCAAACCAAGGATGGCAGCGGTATGGGAGGGACATAAACCAGAATGGGGGGCAAAGCCACGGAATCTGACATCTATAGCACCGGATATGTGAGAATTGTCCTCAGGCTACACATGCTCACACAAAATGTGTTCAACAGCGATCACCGCAGGTAACTACTGGCTGCGTAGGTAGTCACGGATAGCTGCAGTAGCCAACTCCTGTCATTGAAGTGTACAGGGCTCGGCGGGGGCAGCTAGCGGCTCACAGGTGGCAGAAACACCTGCAGGAACCAGCTTCCTGCCGATAACTCATGCCCATGCAGTCTTATAGGAAGAGAGGCATTGGGGCTTATTTACCAAAACTGAAGAGTGTAAAATCTGGGGCAGCTTTGCATAAAAAAAATGGTTTTAGTGCTAAAGCTTAATTGAACAAGCTGAAGTTAGAAGCCGATTGGCTACCATACACAGCTGCACCAGATTCTGAGTGCAACAGCTTTAGTAAATCTCCCCCAATTGCATGCACATTCAGAAATGACACAGGTTAGATGTGTGAGGTTACATACCGTGCTAGATCATTCCGAGGTAGGCTGCCATATACTCGGATCATGTCCAAGGCATCTGCTGCTTCCCACCCATTAGACAAGAATCGATCAATCTGCAACAAATACATTAATGTAAAAACCCTACTTTATAAAAGAATTAAAACAGAATTTTTAATTTTTTATAAAAATGTCGATACAAATAAATGTGGAAACAAATCTTTTTTTTAAAACTTGACATAGACCTTGCTAGAAAATCTGATATGGTAAGACAGGACTTAACCTACATGTCTTTATATATTATTTATAACCCATATTGTTACTTTACACTGTTTTGATTTTTATCGATTTGTCTTAATTTTTTTGCATTAACACAGTGGTTTCTAAACTGTGGTCCATAGGCCGAATGCAGCCATCTGATTGCTCTTATCTGGCCTATGGGGCACTGATTTACCCACTGATATGAGGCATTCTTCCATCCACTGACACAAACGATGGGGCACTGCTCCTCCCACTGATGAGGTATTCCATCCACTAATACTAAATGATAGGGAATTATTTCTCCTTCAGCTGACAAGAGGTGCTATATAATTTTGTATACTCTCTCTGACCACCAAACCTAAGACATTTTCTACTCCCACCCACCTATAGTGCGAAGGACAGTAAACCTGACCTTTGTTTAGAAAGTCTGGAGAACCCCTGCAAGGAAACCAACCCAGTAGTATAGTAATGTGCTTTTATTAAAGATAAAGAATGGCAACACATATACTGGCTTTTGCACTAATTTATAAAAGACCCACCTGATAGAAAAGCATTATTATAATGTAAAAGCGTATTAAACCACCAACTACAATTATGTGACCTCCCTTTCTTGCAATGAAAAAGCAACTTCTATCCAGCCTAGCAACTGACAGCTTGGAGCCCATTTTGTAAAAGCCATACGCAGTGCCATAGTCCGTAGAAATCTGTCTCACGGTAGTGCGACAAATGGTGCCACTTGTAACAGAATAATGTACAGTGCCTTAAAAGTATTCATACCCCTTGAAAAACTTTCCACATTTTGTCATGTTACAACCAAAAACATAAATGTATTTTATTGGGATTTTATGAGAGCAACACAAAGTGGCACATAATTGTTAAGTGGTAGGAAAATTATAAAATCGGTTAAAAATTTTTTTTTTAGAAACAAAATATCTGAAAAGTGTGGTGTGCATTTGTATTCAGTCCCCTTTACTCTGATACCCCTAACTAAAATCTAGTGGAACCAATTGCCTTCAAAAGTCACCTAAATAGTAAATAGAGTCCACGTGTGTAATTTAATCTCAGTATAAATACAACCGTTCTGTGAAGCCCTTAGGTTTGTTAAAAGAACCTTAGTGAACAAAAAGCATCAGGAAGGCCAAGGAACACACCAGACAGGTCAGAGATAAAGTTGTGGAGAAGTATAAAGCAGGGTTAGGTCGTTAAAAAAAAAAAAAAAAAAAAAAAGATATCCCAAGCCTGAACATCTCACTGAGCACTGTTCAATTCATCATCCGTAAAATGGAAAGAGTATGGCACAACTGCACACCTACCAAGACATGGCCGTCCACCTAAACTGACAGGCCGGGCAAGGAGAGCATTAATCAGAGAAGCAGCCAAGAGGCCCATGGTAACTCTGGAGGAGCTGCAGAGATCCACAGCTCAGGTGGGAGAATCTGTCCACAGGACAACTATTAGTTGTGCTCTCCACAAATCTGTCCTTTATGGAAGAGTGGCAAGAAGAAAGCCATTGTAAAAATAAAGCCATAATAAGTCCTTTTTGCAATTTGCAAGAAGCCATGAGGGGGGACACAGCAAACATGTGGAAGAAGGTGCTCTGGTCAGATGAGACCAAAATTGAACTTTTTGGCATAAAAGCAAAATGCTATGTGTGGTGGAAAACTAACACTGCACATCACCCTGAACACACCATCCCCACCGTGAAACATGGTGGTTGCAACATCATGTTGTGGGGATGCTCTTCTTCAGCAGGGACAAGGAAGCTGGTCAGAGTTGATGGGAAGATGGATGGAGCCAAATACAGGACAATCTTAGAAGAAAACCTGTTAGATTCTGCAAAAGACTTCACTGGGGGAGGTTCACTTTCCAGCAGGACAACGACCCTAAACATACAACCAGAGCTACAATGGAATGGAATGGTTTAGATCAGGGATAAGCAATTAGCGGACCTCCAGCTGTTGCCAAACTACAAGTCCCATCATGCCTCTGCCTCTGGGTGTCATGCTTGATGCTGTCAGAGTCTTGCTATGCCTCATGGGACTTGTAGTTTGGCAACAGCTGGAGGTCCGCTAATTGCATATACCTGGTTTAGATCAAAGCATATTCATGTGTTAGAATGGCCCAGTCACAGTCCAGACCTAAAGTCAAATGGAAATCTATGGCAAGACTTGAAAATTGCTGTTCACAGACGCTCTCCATCCAATCTGACAGAACTTGAGCGATTTTGCAAAATAAGAATGGGCAAAAATGTCCCTCTCTAGATGTGCAAAGCTGGTAGAGACATCCCCAAAAAGACTTGCAGCTGTGATTGCAGTGAAAGGAGGTTCTACAAAGTATTGACTCCGGGGGGCTGAATACAAATACACACCACACTTTTCACATATTTGTAAAAAAGAAAAAAAAAAAAAAATTATGTTGAAAACCATTTATCATTTTCCTTCCACTCCACAATGTGCCACTTTGTGTTGGTCACATAAAATCTCTCTCATTGATCTGACACAACTACAAACCACACACGGGTCTCATGAATTTACAGCAAGGCTTTTTTGACTGCATACACACTGCCAGAAATGTGTCACACATGGCTTATTAAATTGCCTCCAGTGTATCTGTGTACACCCCCTCAAACACATCATGATGACCATATGGTAGAATAGGTTTTAATACGATCTCATTTTCTTGATTTGGACCCACCAAAGCATGGCCTTTGAGGAGCAATGGTCACACACAAAATTCTTTTACTTTTGACCGATTATTTGAAACATGGAGACACCATTAATACAAGTTTTCTTCCATGTAAATATTTTTACACAAGCAATTGCTATTTTCCTTAACCACTTCAATACTGGGCACGTTCATCCCCTTCCTGCCCAGGCCAATTTTCAGCGCTGTCACACTTTAAATCACAATTGTGCAGTCATGCAACAAATGACATTTTTAAAAAAAATTGACAAATAGAGCTTTCTTTTGGTGAGATTTAATCATGACTGGGTTTTTAATTTCTTGCAATAAATAAAAAAATAAATTCCAAAACTTTTCTGCTTTTATTTTTTTTCAAAAAAACACCTTTTCCCCCCTCGTTGCCATTATACAAATTTAGCAAATATATATTTTTTCTTCTTCCTTGATGTGTACTGATGAGGCTACACTGATGGGCACTGATCAGTGTGAACAATGTACTCACTGTGCCCCTTACAGATCCTTTTCTCACATTCTCTGTGTGCGGAAAAAGAGCCGTTAACCGGCAAGTCGTATATTGGCTATAGCCCAGGTGGCAAGTGGTTAAAATAACCAAGTTACTGATTTGTGACCAATTCCAACATCATATGTACTTAGCAGGGTTTCTCCTTTAAAAAAAAAAGAAAAAAAAAAAAAAGTAAAACATGATTATTGGGTTTACGTGTCAAACAAGATCCTACAGAAGTAGTCGCATGTTCTATAGATCCCCTGTTCATGAATATTCATTCATGCTCGAATTCACAAAGCTGCTGATATCTTATCTACGCAAAAAGTCAAATAGGCTTTCCACCTGCTAATCGATCGTCTCTGTACATGGCAAAATGAACTCCCAGGATAAACGGACGTCAGCTGCATCGACGAGTCTGCAATTAGCTTAGTGAAAGATTAATGAGAGAAAAAGTCAGGTCACCGAGGTCGTGATGAGGGCACACTCATGGTACATACCTGTGTAGAATCCGGCACGTCAATACAGGGTTTTTAGTGACTTGCCAGATTCTATACAGGTATGTACCATGAGTATGTCCTCACCATGACTGCTAGGCACTGGGCATCAGAAGACATCCCAACTGACTGAATTAAAGAGAAGCTGTACTTTGCCTAATGAAACTCAATTAAGTTTTTTTTTTCAACAAACATTTATTGTGGAGAAAACGAACACCTTGCATTTTTCTATTTTTTTTTTTTCAGTTTCCGCAGCTTTTAAAAGTATGCAAAGTCTACAGTCCAAGACCCTTTCACATGACAAGCACGCTCGGATCGGCCTGTCTATTTTTCAGGTGGATCCGAGCGGGCCATCCATTGACTCCTATGGGCAGGCGGGTGTCAGCAGAGATGTGTCCGCTGACAACCATCTACAATCCGATGTGTTAAAATCAGACGTACAGTTTGAATGTGCCAATGGTCGCGCACTAGACCCGGGAGAGCTTGGGGGGTTGAAGAAATTATCCAAGTTGTTTAGATAGGGGGTGCAGATACCCGTCTAAGACAGGTATTTGCACCCATTCTGGGAATACACTCCGGCGGCAGTCACACCCCTACCCGCACCCGTCTTTTGGGAAACACACTGTTCCCAGGAGAGAGCGGAGACCAGCGACGGCGTGCCGCACTACTCGCGCAAGCGCAGTAGGGTACTGGGCAGTGAACCAGCAAGGCTTCACTTCCCGATTCCCTCACTGAGAATGGCAGCGGCAGCAGACATTGCGGGCACGCTGGACAGGTAAGTGTCCATTTTTTTTTTTAAAGTCAGTATTTTTAGCTGCTGGCTTTTAAAAACAAAATTTCGGTGGAACCTCCGCTTTAAGCAAGTGATCAGCAGATTGCACAGGTATTTAGGAACACACTTGTCTAAAGGGATCTTAGGGCTGTGCTCTTCCAGGAATAGCAGTACACTAACTGATGCCAGTCCAAAAGATCATGCCTGTATATGACAACAAGCAAGATAGGGCAAAGACCGTAGGAATCAGGTGGAGGCAGAATTGATTGACGATTGAGGTCATTCAGACAGGAAATGTAGGTGGATTCAAGAAAGTTGCTGCAGCTTCAAGGGGTTTTATTGTCGAGGTGCAAGTTTGCAGAACATTCAGAGTAATCAGTTTCAACACGCTAAATGATTTGCCACAAGTGTGGAGAAAAATGTAAGGCTGGAGCTCAGCTTAAAAAAACGATTTTATACAGTGTGTAGTTGCCTAAAGAGTAATTTTAGTTGGTGTGTTTTTTTTTACTTTAACAAACTAAATGGGATCCTTTCAACACTGCAGCACAATGCATGGTTTTCAATGAGACCTCTTGGTACCAATGTATAGTCCAGACATTGCACGTGTGCTGGAAAATGGGGCAAAAACTGTCAACTCACCTAGTGTGAACGAGACCTTTGTGGGTAGTGAATACACTATCACTAGTAATTTACAGGAATGCACACATATGCAGAAATCTGCAAATGTGTCGCCATGGATCAATACAATCAATACCTTCAGGCTGCATTCACACCCGAGTGTTTTCAGCTCATAAAATGCCTGAAAAAACACCTGAAAAGCCCCCACCAGGCAAAATTCCATTAATTTCAATGGCCCTGTTCACATCTGAGCGTTTTGTCACCTGAAGCAAAAACGCTTTGAAAAACACCTTAAGCTGAAAAAAGAACATACGCTTCTTTGGGGCAGATTACAGAAGTTTCTCTGCTTTTTACATTGGTGACCTGTACAAAATTGCGGCAAAAAACGTGCGTTTTTGAAACGCTCAGGAGTGAATGCAGCTTCAAGGTCTATAAACCACTTAAGCCCCGGACCATATTGCTGGTCGACTTTTTGCGATTCGGCACTGCGTCGCTTTAACTGACAAATGCGCAGTCGTGCGATGTGGCTCCCAAATAAAATTGGCGTCCTCCCCCCCCCCCCCCCCCCACAAATAGAGCTTTATTTTGGTGGTATTTGATCACCTCTGCTGTTGAGTTTTTGCGCTATAAACAAAAATAGAGCCACAATTTTGAAAAAAAAACGAATATTTTTTCAGTTGTTTCACACTTTTTTTTAGGTATAATTCCACATGTGTTAATTCATAGTTTTGATGCCTTCAGTGTGAATCTACAATTTTCATAGTCATGAATGTGTATGTATGTATGTATGTATGTATGTATGTATAATAAATTATATATATATATATATATATACATACACACACACACACACACACATACACATACACACACACACACATATTATACACACACACAATTCATATTTGATGGGTCATTATAATATAACATCAATCCTTATAAAATTATTAGTGAAAAAAAGTCCCAAAATGTAGTGCATATATGAAAATCAAACTTTCTCCTTAGTAAACCCGAGCTGTTGGATTCTGAGGAATACAGGATGAAATATGATTGGAGGTGTATCTGCCTTCACATCTCATCTGGCGAGTGCATTCCAGAGGTGATGGTTTGGTGCACTGCTAGTGAGAAAGTGGATTTTTTGCACCTTTGGATCTGCATTTACCAAGGAGAAAGATTGATTTTCATCTTTGCACTGAATGTTGGGGCTTTTTTTGCACTAATATTTAATAAGAATTGAGGTCATTTAATAATGACCCATCAATATATGATTTTTTTTACATATTTATTCATATGATGTTGTAGCTTGATTTTGAGTAATCACTTAATTCAGCACTTTTTATTTAGCATTTTAGAAGCGCTGCACTTTTCAGATTTGTATGTCATGTTAGCCGATTACCTTTAATTTTTGTCATAGGTTGCCACGAGGCTGTGGATAGCGCTGTAGGAAGCTGGGCATTGGCAGCTTTTTGACAACTGTCAAATCTGGTTTCCAATGCCAGCTTGGGAAGCAAAGGCTACCGACGCACTTTTTTTTTTTAACATTAGATTTTGGGAAGCAGAATCGGGTCTTTTTTTTTTAAATCGAAGCAGTACTTACAGTTTTAGAGAGCGTTGTTCTCCGCCGCTTCCGGGTATGGTCTTCGGGACAAGGGCGTTCCCATTTGATTGACAGGCTTCCGACGGTCGCATACATCGCGTCACGAGTAGCCGAAAGAAGCCGAACGTCGGTGCGGCTCTATACGGCGCCAGCGCACCGACGTTCGGCTACTTTCGGAAAATCGTGACGCACTGTATGCGACTGTCGGAAGCCTGGCGGAAGACTGTCAATCAAATAGGAACGCCCAGTGCCGCAGCCCATACCCGGAAGCGGCGGAGAACATCGCTCTCTAAAACGGTAAGTACAGCTTCGATTTTAAAAAACCACCCGATTCTGCTTACCAAAACGAGCCTCAATCTAATGTTAAAAAATTTAGTTTTTGGGTGAACCTCCACTTTAACAACTTTGCTGTGCCCACATCCAATCCTTAGATCCTTTTACACTGGGCGTTTTTCAGGCGCTTTAGCGTTAAAAAAAAAGTGCGTGTAAAGCGCCTGAAAGAAGCTGCATCTGCAATCCCAATGTGAAAGCCAGAGTGCTTTCACACTAAAGCGCCTGAAAAACGCCTCAGTGTAAAAGGGGTCTTAGCATTAAAAAAAGCGCCTGAAAGAAGCTGCATCTGCAATCCCAATGTAAATGCCCGAGTGCTTTCACACTGAGGCGCTGCGCTGGCAGGGCGTAAAAAAAAAATCCTTTATCAGCATTTTTCGGGCGCTGCCAGTGTGAAAGGGCTCTGGAAGCACTCTGGCTTTCACATTGGGATTGCAGCTGAGGCTTCTTTCAGGCGCTTTACAGACTTTTTTTTAACGCCAAAGCGCCTGAAAAACGCCTCAGTGTAAAAGGGGTCTTAAGCTAAATATCAAGAATCTTGTCCCTGACATCCTTGGACAGAACTTTGGTCTTGGCCATGGTGGAGAGAGACTGGAATCTGATTGATTGCTTTATACAGTTAACAAGCTGAGATTAACAAGCTCTCCCTTTGAGAGTGCTAGTAATCTCAGCTCGTTACCCGTATAGAAGAAGGGAGTAACCGCTCAAGTGCGATTGTTGAACCTCTTCACTGGATCCAAAGCCACAGGTGCTGGCAATGCAAATGATAATGCAAAAAAGTAGGAAGGAAGGTTTGGCAGCCGCACTCTAAAAAAAAATTGTTTTTTCTTATTAAATGTTAAGAAAAACATAGAAAGTTAATTTAACTTTAATTATAAAAACGTATCTAGTATATTGATCGACAGTCACTTTATAGTAGGCATCACTTTAGCCAGTCACGTAGACATACCAGAGTGTTTACATTTTCTGGAAGCAGACACGATCGCATTTTATTGACAATATATCCTGAAGAACTGAACAGTCTTTCGCACGGAACAGATGTTGCCGATACACAAAGAATTGTCTGCACAAAACTGCTTAAAAACTGGTAATTTTTGCCCCCTTCCCCTGATGCATCCTCCTGCTCCACAGATGCAAAAGGTACCTCAATCCAATGGGTGCAGTTTGCTCGCATCCAGCAGGGTAAGTCTGTCCGGAGACGTCAAGAATTTTGAACGATCAAAAAAAAATTAAAGATTAATCGAGGAATTAATCTTTTAATTTCCCCAGCCCTAATTTTTGTGATTTGATTTTACAATAAAAGAAACCAATTTTTTCGGACTGCGGCTGTCCAAACCTTAGTTACCCGTATAGAAGACACCTGGGGGCCAGAAATCTTGCTAAATTGATAGGGGATCAAATCATTCTCACTCAATTTGTTTTTCTGGATTTTCTTTTGTTATTCTGTCTCTCACTGTTGAAATAAACCTCCAATTAAAATTAAAGACTGATCATTTCTTTGTCAGTGGGCAAACGTACAAAATCAGCAGGGGATCAAATATTTTTTTCCCCCTCGCTGCAAGTGTGCAATTTTAATTGCTCAATAAAGGTTTCTCGCTATGCGAATAATGATCCCGCGCTACTATTCTTTTGTCATAGAAAGGAGACTGAAGCTCATCTTCAAGTTTAGATTATTAAATTACAGTCTATGGCCGCCGCAACTTAGAGAGGCAAGTGCTGTATTCACAAAGCACTTGCGTCCTAAGTTACGGCGGCGTAGCGTAAATGGGCCGGCGTAAGCGCGCCCAATTAAAATTGTGAAGAGGTGGGCGTGTTTTATGCTAATGATAGAGGATGAGACCAAGTGAATATAAACCAAAGGCTGCTTAGGGCCAGTTAGCATAAATACTCATAGGTCAAGGGATATTGGTTGGGACTTTCGAGGCACTGATAGGAAACCACATTTGACCCATTATATAGCAATTCTAACAGAGGCCAGTCTTCCTTTTTGACTTTTATGCTAATGAATCGTGACCCGACGTGATTGACGTTTTAAACGAACGGCGCATGCGCCGTCCGTGGACGTATCGCAGTGTGCATGCGTCGGATAGAATGCCTAAGATACGTCGAACACTGCCTACGACGTGAATGTAACTTACGCACAGCCCTATTAGCGTACGACTTACGCAAACAACGTAAAAAGATACGCTTGTTCCGACGTCCATACTTTGCATGGGCTGCGCCACCTAGAGACCTGCTTTATCTTTACGCCGGTGTATGTCTTACGTAAACGGCGTAACTAAATGCGACGGGTGCGCGTACGTTCGTGAATCGGCGTATCCAGCTCATTTGCATATTCAACGCGGAAATCAACGGAAGCGCCACCTAGCGGCCAGCGTAAATATGCACCCAAGATACGACGGCGTAAGAGACTTACGCCGCTCGTATCTTGGCTAAATTTAAGCGTATCTGGTTTCCAGAATACACTTAAATATACGCCGGCGCAAATTCGGACTTAGGACGGCGTATCTACTGATACGCCGTCGTAAATCTTTAAAAATCTGGCCCTATGAAGCAAAAGCAACTGCTCACTGTGTCATCTTCTAGCCACTCATCCTTTTTTACATTTCAATGTTTTTATTGAAAACAATCCAGCAGTAACAGAAGTAGCTGTTAAACAGAGGCCAATTCTCGAATTGTCACTATGCCAGATACATGAATACAGAAAATATGAATTAACCAAAATAACATCACCCATGAACACAAGGGAACGATCAATAATTGTGGGATGTTCTCAGATAAATCTGCTGAGATTAGGAAGTCCAACAAACAGTCAATAAATAAGAAAAAGTTAACTTTATCTACAAAAGAACTGTCCTAATCAAGAGTCAGAATTGTAACCATGTGCAATAGAGTGCAGCAACCCGAGTATGGTACGGAGAGATAAACGGGGAGGGGGGTGGAGGGGGAATAGTGGATAAGGGGAAACAAGGGATCCTCATACCGATTCCTTAATAAAGCTTTAAAAGGAGTTGTAAATAAAAAAAAAAAATTATGCTTCCCTTAAACGGGAAGGTGGAATAGTACAGATTCCCTAACAGCCCCGGAAGAATTTACCCCCTTCCTGACCAGAGCACTTTTTGCGATTCAGCACTGCGTCGCTTTAACCGACAATTGCGCAGTCGTGCGACGTGGCACCCAAACAAAATTGACGTGCTTTTTTTTCCACAAATGGAGCTTTCTTTTGGTGGTATTTGATCACCTCTGCGGTTTATTTTTTGCACTATAAACATAAAAAAAAAAAATTCGGAAAAATAAAAATAAAGCATTTTTGCCATAATAAATATCCCCCAAAAATATATAAGTCTCTCTCAGTTAAGGCCAATATTTTGTAAAAAAAAAAAAAAAAAAGGCAATAAGCGTTTATTGATTGGTTTGCGCAAAAGTTATAGCGTCTACAAAATAGGGGATAGTTTTAAGGCATTTTTACTATTTTTAAATTTTTATTATTAGTAATGGCGATGGGTGATCTGCGATTTTTATTGTGACTGCGACATTATGGCAGACACATCGGACACTTGACTATTTTTGGACCATTGTCATTTATACATCGATCAATGCTATAAAAATGCACCGATTACTGTGTAAATGACACGGGCAGTGAAGGGGTTAAACACTAGGGGCGATCAAGGGGTTAAAGTGGTTGTAAACCCACTTTTGCAAGTTACACCTACAGGTAAGCCTAGATTAAGGCTTACCTGTAGGCGTTAGCAGTATCCCCTAAACCAGGGGTACTTAATTAAAATTCAAGGAGGTCCGGTCGCCAAAATTTTCTTTGGCCCGAGGTCCGAATCTCAAGTCTGTGTTATGACTCTGAGAAAGATTGTAGTCATTGTATTTCTATTAAAACATGAAAAATGTACAATTTCACAGCGCCCCTTTACATCAGGTGTCCCCATCACAGTGCCCCTTTACATCAGGTGTCCCCATCACAGTGCCCCTTTACATCAGGTGTCCCCATCACAGTGCCCCTTTACATCAGGTGTCCCCATCACAGTGCCCCTTTACATCAGGTGTCCCCATCACAGTGCCCCTTTACATCAGGTGTCCCCATCACAGTGCCCCTTTACATCTGGTGTCCCCATCACAGTGCCCCTTTACATCAGGTGTCCCCATCACAGTGCCCCTTTACATCAGGTGTCCCCATCACAGTGCCCTCTTACATCAGGTGTCCCCATCACAGTGCCCCTTTACATCAGGCATTCCCGTCAGAGTGCCTCCTTACATCAGATGTCCCATCAGAGTCCCCCTTAACATAAAATGTGCCCATCAGCATCTCCCTTAACATAAAATAAGAGTCACGCTGATGGGCACATTATATGTTAAGGGACCCTCTGATGGGCAAATTTTATGTTAAGGGACACCCTGATGGGCACATTTTATATTAAGGGGCACTCCGATGAGCACAACAAAACGTGCCCCTTAACATAAAATATGCCCACCAGAGTGCTCATTACCAAAAATGTGCCCATCGGAGTGTTCCTTAACATAAAATATGTCCAACAGCATGCCCCTTAATATAAATGTGCCCATCAGTGTGCCCCTTAACATAAAATAAGGGTCACGCTGATGGGCACATTTTATTTTAAGGGGCACGCTGATGGACAAAATGTAATTTAAGGGGCACGCTGATGGACAAATTTTATTTTACGAGGTATGCTGATGGACAAATTTTATTTTAAGGGGCATGCTGATGGGTATATTTTTAATGTGCAAACTGATGGCCACATTTTATGTTAAGGGGCACGACAAAATATGTCCATCAGTGTGCCCCTTAACAAAATATGCCCATCAGTGTGCACATAAAAAATATACCCATCAGCGTGCCCCTTAAAATAAAATGTGTCCATCAGAGTGCCCCTTAAAATAAAAAAAGGTGCCCATCAGCCTGACCTTTAATTTATATATGCCCAGCAGTGTGCACAATAAAAATACTTGATCACTAGTTAAGTGTATAACACATACCTTGCATGCAGGAGGGCACATCTTAAATATCGAAGGGACAGAAGCTGCGAGACATTGGGAGCCAGGACCCGGGAACCGCGAACAGCGGGGGGACGGGCGCGCCCGTGACGTCACGCCTCTACTCGCAGGGGGAGCCGGGAACCGCGAGCAGCAGGGGGCGGGGCGCACGTGACGTCACGCCCCTACTCACGGCCCGTGAGTCAACTTTTGTTTTTGCCGAGACCAGCGGTGAGGAGCAGGGGGCGGGCACATGCACGCAGCGTCAGTGGTTGCTGAGGAAACCCGCGATCCCAGCAAACCAACGCTGCCATTTACATTATACTGGCGGTCCGGGAAGAAGCGTCACTCGGTCCGGACTCGGACCGCGGGCCGCCATTTAGTGACGGCTGCCCTAAACCTACACGGTTTAGGAGGTATTTGCCGAATGACAGAACCGCTGTTTACGGCGCATGCGCCATAGACAACGGCACGCAGGCGCACCAACAACAGCCGTCCTAAACACGGCAATGTTTGACGGCTACCGCGTGCATGACGTCATTGCCACTCCGGCCAATCACAGCACCGGAGCGGCGAAGAAGATCGCCGGAGACATGGCGGCGGCAGAGGAGAGCTTCGGGGTTTCGTTCTCAGGTAAGTCGATCACAATGAGCTAGTAGCTCATTATGACTTTATCTTGCAGGGTATTTAAAAAAAAAAAAACACAAGGGTTTACTTCCTTTTTAAGCGTCTCCTAGGGTGTTATTCTTACTGCGTGGGGGCTGGGCTTACTGTGACATGACACTGATCGCTGCTCCCGATGGCAGGTAGCAGGCGATCAGTGTCCTGTCACTAGGCAGCACAGGGAGATACCTTGTTTACACAGGCAGCCCCCCATTCTGCAGCTCTGTGACATGATCGCGAAACACCGGCGGACAGTCCAAGCTTACGTCATGGAGCGCGTACGACGGCAAAAATTAAAGGGACGTGTGTATATATATATATATATATATATATATATATATATATATATATATATATATATATACACACACACACACGCCCATGTGCCTGTCCGTGCCATTCTGCCAACGTAAAAGTGCGTGCAGCAGTGGGCAAGTGGTTAAACAAAGGCCAATTCTCAAATTGTCACTATGCCAGATACATAAATACAGAAAATACGAATTAACCAAAATAACATCACCCATGAATATAAGGGAACGATCAATAATTGTGGGATGTTCTCAGATAAATCTGCTGAGATTAGGAAGTCCAACAAACAGTCAGTAAATAATAAAATGAACACTTTATCTACAAAAGAACTGTCCTAATCAAGAGTCAGAATTGTAACCATGTGCAATAGAGTGCAGCAACCCGAGTATGGTACGGAGAGATAAACGGGGAGGGGGAATAGTGGATAAGGGGAAACAAGGGATCCTCATACCGATTCCTTAATAAAGCTTTAAAAGGAGTTGTAAACAAAAAAAAAAATTATGCTGAAATGACTGTTTACAGGGTATAGAGACATAATAATTAACCGATTCCTTTTAAAAACAAAAATCAATCATATAATGTACCTGCAGTTTCTAGTTTTGTTTTTGCATGTTGTTTCCTGCCTCTCTGCTGTACAGAGCCACAGAGCAGTGATGGTTTGGAAAACGAAACTGATCCAAAGGGGAGGTGCTGAGGGGTTTTAGACACACAGTAATCACACCTCTTTGAAGTTAGTGACCACAGAGAGAAAGCTCCCAGCACTGTAGTTATCAGGAAACAGACAACCAGGAAGTGTGGAGATCAGAGAAGAATTACAGCAACTTGAGAGCAAAAACGAACAATGAGGACATGAAAACAGCACTGCATTAAGGTATAGGAAGCTATTAAGATGGAAAAAAAAAATCCTTTACAAACCCTTTAAAGTAGGGTAGGGACCAAGTACCAGCGCAAAAGTGTGTTATTCTGCCACTCAGACAGAGCAAAAGATTCAGGTCTTTTTCCCACTGGTACATATAGGAGGAGTTTTTAATTTGGTTCAGTGAGAGGCATACACCGCAGATATTCGTCCTCTCAAAAGATCCCTAGCCTGGCAAGACAACTCAAAAGTTGTAAGTGTATGTGGCCGAACTGTTAGATTAAATTTGCATTTGACAAAAGACACAATTTGATTATATTGGAATATTTCCCCAATAGGTATCTGCATATTGTCTTAAAAGTGTTGTAAAAAGTATACCTGGTTTTCATTAAAAGGGGTTGTAAAAGGTAAAAAAAAAAAAAAATCCTAAATAGCTTCCTTTACCTTAGTGCAGTCCTCCTTCACTTACCTCATCCTTCCATTTTGCTTTTAAATGTCCTTATTTCTTCTGAGAAATCCTCACTTTCTGTTCTTCTGTCTGTAACTCCACACAGTAATGTGAGGCTTTCTCCCTGGTGTGGAGCGTCATGCTCGCCCCCTCCCTTGGACTAACGGAGAGTCTGCAATGAAGAGAGCGTCCTGACCCTCCAGTAGTCCAAGGAAGGGGTGAGCATGACACTCCACACCAGGGAGAAAGCCTCACATTACTGTGTGGAGTTACAGACAGAAGAACAGGAAGTGAGGATTTCTCAGAAGAAATTAGGACATTTAAAAGCAAAATGGAAGGATGAGGTAAGTGAAGGAGGACTGCACTAAAGTAAAGGAAGCTATTTAGGGGGGGAAAAAAAATTGTACCTTTACAACCCCTTTAAAGTGAAGTGCACCAACTATTAAAGAAGAACTGTAACCCCACCCCTTATGCATATAAAAATCATTTTATAAAAATGTCTTCCTTCATCATAGATACTCCCTCCTAGGATGGGTTTCTAATAACTTCTTGCACGGTCTACTCCCATTATTATAGAGGATATATATATATATATATATATATATATATATATATATATATATATATATATATATATATACACACACACACACACACACACATACACACACATATATATATATATATACACACACACACACACACACACACACACACACACACACACACTGCAAGGTAGCCTTCCGGGTCATGATTGCAGACGGACAACGGTGAGAGCCGGCGGTGCAGAGAATGGTCTATGTCAGGGGTGCCCAACCTTTCGAAGAGCGAGGGCCACTTAAGCGACTTGGTAACTGATCACGGGCCACAATGAGAGGAGTGGGTGGATAACAGCCCACTCGGCTCTATAGAGCCCACTCTACTTTCAGCACACGAAACTCGCAGGTAACAGAAGTCTATGGCTCAGTGCATGTAACCCATAGGTGCACTTCTCTGCACCTGCGGATCAGTTTGAAAGCAGCCCAGTAACCACTGCATAACAGATATGTTCATATATACACTGTGATATTAGTAATAAACTTATCTTTAATAACAGTATTGGATTCTATTTTATTCCACCCCAAAGCAGGAGGTCGCGGGCCACATCAGAGGGCTCTGCGGGCCACATGTGGCCCCCGGGCCACTGGTTGGGCACCCCTGGTCTATGTGGACAGCTTTATCCCAGATGCCTGTATACTTAGATGTGCCTGTTTTAATCATCAACCATGTGAGTTGCTAAATGTTGTTCTTTCATTAAATGTAACCATATTGCTACATATAGGTGCCCCTCTTCTATTTTATATTCTGTAGCTCCTGCTGGATTTTGCTTCTAATCCCTTTGTGGATGGACATTTTATGGTTTACACAGCCCATCATGGTGCTATAATCTTTTTATATGGACTATAAACTGAAGGACTTATAAATAAATGGTTGTGGAACGAATCATTTGAGTTTATTATTTCTTATGGGAAAATTTGCTTTGATATAAGAGTGTTTTGGATTACAAGCATGTTTCTGGAACTAATTATGCTCGCAATCCAAGGTTCTAATTAAGCTGATTGCATATGAGTAAAAAGTGTGAAGTTTACATAGTTATTAGTTATTCTAAAAAGATTGTTTTATAAACTATGTCCAGACCATTGTCATTTTGCTTGTGGGCATTGTGAAGCCCACAAGCACTTACTTCCTGGAAGTCTTGGGTGGGGAGTGATAATTGGGTAGTGCACTGCACCCTGGGAAATGATGACACACATTTCCCAGGAGCATTAGAGGGAGATGATGTCAGGATCCTAGGTGATTCCAAAGGCAGATTTCGTGGGACCGCATAGCAACAGGCATTTCCAGATGAGTAAAAAAACATTATTTTTTTCTTTTTTAGGTCTAATGAGCACAATAATGGAAAAAAAAAAATTTGGGATGCAAACTCCACTTTAATACTAGTGCCGAGAGCTCAAATAAAAGCAAAGGTGGTGGGAAATGCAACCAGCCAGCTTCGATCAAAACTCAAACATCAAGTCTGGGTGGACTTTGCCCCTCTAAACATTGTGCAACAGAGAGAAGGAAAGCAGTGGGCTCCTCACCTGAGACTGGAGTGACCGGCAGGCCTCAACTCCCGCCAGATTGCATTGTCGTCTCTGCAGATTCTCTATCATGATCTGTCCAAAGCGGTCTGCCATGTTGACCTGGTCAGTAGAAGAACAGAGGTCAATAGACATTTCTTATCACTGGCTGGCTCGTAAAATAATCAAATAAAACATCAGACTGTTCTCATCAAATGTTTGACATCTCATAAACCCTTCTGCCCATCCTGCCAGCTGAATCGGGTCCAGCAAGAATGGAGTTTATAGAAGGAGCAGAGATATACAATATTACAGAATCCCTGAATATTTCTCAATCTGTCAGCTCAGTCCATGTTGATCTTGAGCTCTAACAAATTTCTGTAGTTCTGCAATGGTTGTGTATGTTCAAAGCGCATTTGTCACCTATAGACAGCAAAGGCTGTTATTCATAATAAAAGTGAAATACCAGGACTTTAACCACTTAAGCCCCGGACCATATTGCTGGTCAAAGACCAGGCCACTTTTTGCGATCACTTTAACTGACAATTGTGCGGTCGTGCGACGTGGCTCACAAACCAAATTGGCATCCTTTTTTCCCCGCAAATAGAGCTTTCTTTTGGTGGCATTTGATCACCTCTGCGGTTTTTATTTTTTGAGCTATAAACAAAATTAGAGCGACAATTTTGGAAAAAAAATGAATATTTTTTACCATAATAAAATATTCCCCAAAAATGTATTATATATATATATATATATATATATATATATATATATATATATATATATATATATATATATATATATAAGGAAAAAAAATTCCCTCAGTTTAGGCCGATACATATTCTTCTACATATTTTTAGTAAAAAAAAAAAAAAAAAAAAAAAATAAATAAAAATAAATCGCAATAAGCGTTTATTGATTGGTTTGTGCAAAAGTTATAGCGTTTACAAAATAGGGGATAGTTTTATGGCATTTTTATTAATATTTTTTTTACTAGTAATGGCGGCGATCAGCGATTTTTTTTTCGGTACTACGACATTATGGCGGACACTTCGGACACATTTTTGGGACCATTGTAATTTTTATAGCGATCAGTGCTATAAAAATGCATTGATTACTATAAAAATGCCACTGGCAGGGAAGGGGTTAACACTAGGGGGCGGGGAAGGGGTCAAGTATGTTCCCTGGGTGTGTTCTAACTGTAGGGGGGGTGGACTCATTAGGGGAAATGACTGATCGCTGGTCATACGGCGCTTGCGCCCGCCGTGTAGAGCGGACTGCGCAGGCGCCGTATAGTGCCGACTCGCAGCTCGGCTATTTCCGGAAATCTGGTGACGTGCGTTGTGCGACAGGGGACCTGTTTCACAAGCCGTCAATCATGGAACCGAAGGATAGGAACGCCCAGTCCCGCAGTCATCAGAACCCGGAAGCCCTGGACAAAAGCAGAATATAAAAGGAATGTACGAAAAAAAAAGACCTGCCGAAAGTAAATGTCCTTAGTATGCTGGCTCTAATATTAGAAATTAGTTTTTAGGGTGAACCCCCGCTTTAATTTTTTGCTGGGGGGGGGGGGGGGGAGCAGAACTCTGCTTTAAGAACACCATATGATCCTATACCTGTTCATAGTTTACAAACATGGCTGTGGGAAAGGTGTCAGTTGCCCATCTCAGGAGGTTGGCGGAATTCTCAGGAGACATGTAAACCAGCACACACTCCGCCACAAGCAGTGTTGGAAGCCTGGAAATAAAGACAGAAAGAAGATTTCAAGCAAAACCAACACAACATGGCAAAAAAGAACTTCTAGTTGAAAGGGAGCGTGAAAAAAAAAAAGATGAATTGGAAAGTCAGTATTTCTTTCCCTTCATCAATAAAATATTTGCACAAGGAATTGGCGAGTCAGTAGAGTCCATACAATCATATCTGCAAAAAGTTGGTAACCTACAGATTTGAGGATTGACCCTGCATTCACACCTGAGCGTTTTATCGCCTGAAGCGCGACGCTCAAAAACGCTAGAGGGGAAAAAATACATTATTCCCTATGGAGATAGTTCACATCTCCACTCCAAAACGCCCGACGCCGAACACCTGAACGCGCGTATCGGGCGTTTTTGAGCGTTTCCATTTCCCATAGAAAGTAATGGAAACGCTTGATTCAAGCGACTACGAGCATTTGCTACGGGCGTTTCGTCGCTTTAATCAATAGAACATTTCACCCAGGCAGAAGATAAAAAAAAATCTACCAACAAGTGATGAAAAGATGATCATTTTTCCTAATGGCTAAAATAAAAAAACGTCGGACGACACTGTATGCAAACGCGCAAATAAGCATGAATACGTGCGACAAAACGCCGGAAAAACCGACCGCACGACCAACCTACGCTCAGGTGTGAATGCAGCCTTAGGCAATTCCTCTACTTCAGGGCTTGTGATAGCTTCTGCAGAACTCTTCTCCATGTGTGTCAGTTTATGTGGCTAATCTCTAAAAAGAATTTAGGATGCATCAGCAAGGCCTGAAAGTCATTGGCTACCAACTTTTAATAAATCTAAATTGTTGAAACCTGACATTCAACAATCCATATATTTGGGGCTCCACTTCTTTCTACACATTCATCCCAGGTGTCTCAATACATAAAGGGTAACTCTGGTCAAGCAGAAGATTTTATTTAAAGAGTAATTCTACTTCTGTTGAAAAAAAATTTAAAAATAAAAACCATTCCCCTCTGGGTGATCTATGTACATTGCAAGGATTTGAAAAAACATTGTTTGATTCCTTCCTTTTCTTATGCAGAATCAGCTGTTTTTGTTCATATGCTGAGTGAATCTGTATGGGAGTGGTTTTAGAATTATGAATCAGTTGCTGCACCTGCAGGGCTCGAATGAGAAAAGTGGCACGGAGCGCATTGCTTGCTTTAGACGTGTTTTGCCTTTGGAGTATCTCACCAAAAATGAAAAATGTTGTTGCAGGGGATGCCCAAAATCGGACTTGTATCTTAACGCCGACTTCTGGGAAAATCAGTAAGCCAATCACACAAGCAAATTACAATTTCAGGTGGTGTTCTGTACACTGCGTACAGATCGCCTCTAGATGGCCATATTGCATTTGACAGAAAACAAAAAACAGTGCTGCTGAAAAGGAAAGGTAATTTTTATATCGGATGTGATTCCCACCGCACTGCAAATCACGTGCTATTACTGTGCAATGCGATTTCAGCCATACAGATAGTTTTTTGGTCCGCAACAGAGTCGGACTGCATGGGGGATGTGCGATTCCTGTCCGAATTTGCAGTTCGCACTGCGATATGCAAACTGATTGGCGGGCATTAAGTTTCAATTGACTCTCAGCAGTTCGCATAGGGCAGTGTGAACTGCCGCCGGGTGACATGCGATGCAGGAACCCGCAGTGAATTTGCAGGGTTCCCGCATCACTGCAGTGTGAACCAAGACCAAGTCTCAATTGTACATGCCATATTTGTTTTTTTATTTGACTTCAACTTAAAGTGAACCTGTTGACATGGATAGATTAAGCACAGGTTCACAAAGATAGAAGAAAAGACGCAACACTCCCGTTCAGCAACAAAAATCTTGTATGCTTTATTTGATGTAGTAAGAAAGAGACACTAACACAGCTCTAGAAGGGAAGCAGTTGACGCGGTTCACACTTTTAGTGAAAGTAATCACTAAGGGCCAATAGAGTGAAACGCATCAATTTCCCTGGTAGAGTTATTTTAGTGTGTTACTACACCCAATAAAATATAAAAAAAATTATTGCTGAATGGCAGAGTCTCTTCTCTTCTGACATTTGCGGCTGCGGACCAAGCTGGCACCCAGGATTTCAGCAGTATGCCATATGCCAAAGTGTTACTAAATACAGTGAAATCAGTCTGTTTATGCAGTAAAGCATGCTTGTTATACTCACTGTGGAACCTAAATGGTTCATCCTCTGCATTATGTAAAAATGCTGTTTGATCCTGTCTTCTCCGATTCTCCCCATTGTTTACCGTCCCCAAACCATCTTCCGACAGTACAGAGTCCTAGAAAGGCACTCTGCACATGCCCAGTTTGGCGTGTATTGCTAGAGTTTTTTTTTTCTCATGGGAGGGTGCATGTGATCAGCACAGGGCCAATCATCACTGTCCAGACAGAGGGTCAAGGGTCATGCAGCCTTATAGGACAGAGTACAATAAAAGAAGACTCCTACAGCGTTTAACCAATCACTGAATGAAGTCACAAGACTGCTCTATACTGCTGAGAACGGGTATTTAGCAGTTTAGATTTACTAAAACTATTGCATTTCTATGTTCTGTGGAAAACCAGATATAGCGAATGCAGAGTCCTGGGTTTAGCAACACTTTAAGACTGAAGTCCACCTGGAGTGTTGTGCATCTCCTTCCCTATAAGCACAGGTTCCCATTAGGATAACATTAAGGTATATGGTGTGCGTTAAATTTTGGGCTTTCCTTTTTAAATAGACACCTTACTGTGGGTCCATGCCAACTTTCTTTAGCTTCTCCTCCATGTCCTTCAGGTTTCTCAGATCTGCCCCAAGGATGGCGTATCGAGAGGAGTCAAGGCTGTAAGCATCTATGGAAAAAGCAAACAAGTATCTGTATAAGCATCTGAAGAATGGCCACAGACTGGCATGAATCTCTCAGGCAGCTGGCGGAGATCAGATCAAACAAGTTGTATAGCTCTGGTGAGGCTTCCCTCGATGGACACCCAATAGTAGCCCAAACCATAAAAATCAGAAAGGAGCGCCAGAGCAGAACTAGATGGGAAGCCAAGAGCATTTTAATTGTCGGTTAAATATAAAAGTAGCCAATGCACATTGATAGCAAACACACAGGATAAAATTGAATGGACTCGGAGAAAACAGTGACGGCACCATATTATATTAGAACCAGTACTGAATTCTTTCCATGGTGGAACAACTTGATAGCGGTTACTGAGCAGCAATGGAGACCTCCATTAACCACTTAAGGACCCATTCACGCCGATATACGTCGGCAGAATGGCACGGCTAGGCACATCCACGTACGTGGCTCTTTAAGCACAGCCGTGGGGTCGCGGGCATGTGCACGCGACCCGGTCCGAAGCTCCGTGACCGCGGGACTCGCAGACCCGATCGCCGCTGGAGTCCCACGATCGGTCCCCGGAGCTGAAGAACGGGGAGAGCTGTGTGTAAACACAGCTTCCCCGTTCTTCACTGTGGCGCCATTATCGATCGTGTGTTCCCTTTTAAAGGGAGCCACAATCGATGACGTCACACCTACAGCCACACCCCCCTACAGTTAGAAACACAAATGAGGTCATACATAACCCCTTCAGCGCCCCCTAGCGGTTAACTCCCAAACTGCAACTGTCATTTTCACAATAAACAATGCATTTTAAATGCATTTTTTGCTGTGAAAATGACAATGGTCCCAAAAATGTGTCAAAATTGTCCAAAGTGTCCGCCATAATGTAGCAGTCATGAAACAAAAAAAAAAAAAAATAATAAATTCGTTGATCGCTGCCATTAGTAGTAAAACATTTTTTTTTTTTTATAAAAATGCAATATAACTATGCCCTTATTTGTAAACGCTATAATTTTTGCGCAAACCAATCGATAAACGCTTATCGCAAATTTTTTTACCAAAAATAGGTAGAAAAATACGTATCAGCCTAAACTGAGGAAAAAAATGTTTTTTTTATATATTTTTGGGGGACATTTATTGTAGAAAAAAGTAAAAAATATAGTATTTTTTTCAAAATTGTCGCTCTATTTTTGTTTAGAGCGCAAAAAATAAAAAACCGCAGAGGTGATCAAATACCACCAAAAGAAAGCTCTATTTGTGGGAAAAAAAGGACGCCAATTTTGTTTGGGAGCCACGTCGCACGACCGCGCAATTGTCAGTTAAAGCGACGCAGTGCCGAATCGCAAAAACTTTCCGGGTCCTTTAGCTGCCTTAAAGGTCCGGGTCATAAGTGGTTAAAGAAAAAGTCGGAAAAAAATTAAACTGTTGATAAAGAGTGCAATCTTTTTTTTTTTTTTTTCTTTTGGTTGAACTACGCAGGCAAGGCAAATCTTATTTCACACACTTTGATAAAGACCGGTGCTCTTCTCGTTCTGTCGTCACCACAGAAGGTCATTTGCTTTATGTGTTTTCTTCCAAAGTCTGTCAATCGAGGCACTGAAAGATGGTCCTGGAAGTTTTTTGTTTCAGCAGTGGAAGGCAGATTGGCCAAAACCGCGATGACAATTTCAGCGCCGGAGCCGCGATACCCGGAAGTAAACTCCGGGAGAGAGATCCTTAGCCGAAGGAGGGGTTCGAGGATGGCTGCGGGGGCTTCGTTCTAAGGTAAGTAATACATAATGAGCTAGTATGCTATGTATACTAGCTCATTATGCCTTTGTCTTGCAGGTTTTTTATTTAAAAAAAAATTTAAGGGTTTACAACCACTTTAAAGCAGATCTAAAAGCACTATATTTACCTCCTCTCTAATGGTTTGGGTTCCTCATTAGCATAATTGCATGTCTCTTCTGTAATAGCCTGCCTGTTCAGGATCTGTTGTAAAATGTTTTCTGTTCCACTTTAAGGAAATGCAAATCATATATTTTTATTTCTTGCATAGGTTTAGGTTCATTTCAAAAGGATAAGTTCACCTTAGGGAACATGCTATTTGTTTCACCCATTTTTAGGGTTGAAAATGTCACATGTTGCCGCTCCTGCAATCTGCTGCCTCTGTGCGACAGCAGTACAGGGAGAAGATCCCCGTACCAGCTGTCACTTTTTGAAAAGAGCTCGGCCATGCAGGGCTCCACCCACAAAGCTGCATCATTCATTCACAGATTTCTGTGACTGGATGAACTACAAGTAACAAAGAATTTGCAGCTGTTGGCTTGTAGTTTTCAATGAACTATCACGGCACTGTTGAGCGCTCAGGTAGTTCACCGATTCTTCCTGTCAGTGTGTAACTGCCTGCCTGTACAATGTATGGGTAGACAGCTTACACCGACAGCCTCCTGGAATCTTGCATGGCACCAAGCAATCTAATCGCGGGTCCAATGCTTTCCAGGCTCCTAAAAGATCTAGTAAATGCACTTTTTTTTCTACCTGCATAAAAGAAAAAAAAAAAAAAGAAGTGCATTTTTTTTTTTTAAATGGTGAACTTATCCTTTAAGCTACCAAAAAGTGAACAGCACCAAGCGCAATTACCCCTCAGAAGGTTTCATTTTACTGTTCTTTACTACACTATTTACTTACTATATATACACAAGTTATGTGTGTTATTACACTTAAGTATACTAATAATGGTGCAATATACTTTTAAAACCAGGAAAAATATATTCCGACCCATACAGACAACAGTACACTAAATTACGATGTGGCTTTTTGAACCTACAATCTCAGGATAGAACAAGAAGAAAAGGAAAGAGTTGAGCAAAGTGCATGCTCCCTGCGCAATTTACACCTTTCCCCTTGATATGAGGCTTTTTACAATGTGCCAATTTAGGTAGATAAAATAAGTGGTTAAGTTTATGTTTTACGAGCGGTTATAATCATAATCGGTTATACAGTGTTGTACATTGTTGGCTATCTATAAAAAGGTAGAAAGTTTAAAGTGAAAGCGACAATGCATCTTGGCTTACTGAAGACTGAATATGGAAGTTTTTAAAACACGTTAAAATGGTCCAATCACCAGATCCTATTCCAAAATCCAGGCAATTTTTTTTTTGCAGCAGCCACAAGTGAAATACGTTACCTTACCTCCAAGGCCCATGCACACTGGGTGATATGCTCTGGTGCAGGAAGCTGCTGTGTTTTGCTGCAGCTCAGAGGGCAGAGATGCATCATCCAGCCCCATTGCCTATAAAACTATAAAACTGTATGAGAGCCGCTGGAAGGTGCGCCTAGCGGGACTTCCACTTAGGCAGTATTCACCCAGGGACAAATGCAGATTCCTTGAATTCCAGGCATCAGTCTCTGGGCACATACTGCCTGAAACACACATACCTCTAGGTGCACCACACAGCCCCAGCAGCTGTCAGATTCTCAAAGAGTTTGACAGGATTCCTGCAGCAGGCTGCATGGTGCGCTTATCCCCTCAGCTAAACACTCACCTGCTACCTCATGTGCTAGGGCCAAATGTCCAGTGTGCATGAGGCCAAAAATATATACAGTAAAACCTTGGTTTGAGAGTAACTTGGTTTGAGAGCGTTTTGCAAGACAAGCAAAATGTTTTAATAAATTTTGCCTTGATATACAAGCGATGTCTTGATATAAGAGTAGTGTCATGTCACAACCGAGTATAAAAAAAAAAGAAGAGAGGAGCCTCCAAGTGTAGCAATATGGTTACATTTAATGAAGGTACAACATTTCACTTAGAGGCGCCTCTCTTCTCTTTTATACCCTGTAAAAAAAAATGCTTTGATATACAAGTGCTTTGGATTACAAGCATGTTTCTGGAATAAATTATGCTCGCAAACCAAGGTTTTACTGTATATAAATTTCATTAATCCTAGTTACTACAGTCAGCATTCCTGGTAAAGTAAAGAATTCTATCATTCACTCTTCCTTTGTCCATTCACAAAAAGCTTTGCATTCTTTTTACAGTACACAAAGCAAAGCATTCATTAAATATAAGATGGGGAGGGGCACATAAATGACAGGATCTCCCCTTGTCCAATCTCAGCAGGTTACCAGAAGAAAAAGAAAAAGAAAAAGAAAAAAAAAAAAAAACACACACACTAAAGGAAGAAGCACCAGACTAAAGATAAGATAAGAGTCAAAATGTATTTATTGCTTATTAGATACTGCTGGCCAGTAACTGCTGATCCAGCTTCCCTACACAGATTCACTGATGAAGGAAGAGTTTATTCCGACACCCAAAATGTGTTGATAATTTTAGTATATACTTATAAATTATTTTGCACTCTTATCCTTCCGCCTGGTGCTCCTTCCAATAGTGCAGTTTTATTTTTTTAGCAGCCATTATTTTTTTTCCACGACTGCTACAGGCATCAGAAGCAAAACTTTTGTTTATATACACACACACAATACTGTACTCACCTATCAGCATAGAGTCTCCACTGTGGGTTTCCATTATTGGCTTGGAGAGAGGTGGTTTTGACCTGTTAAAACAAAATTAAAAGCAGTCGGAAATTGCAGTTGATGCAGCCCCGATTGGACATTTGAGTTAGCAGAGAAAAAAAAAAAGGATAGAGAATATATTAGATAGATAGATCTCTATCTATATCTAAGAGATAGGGATATAGAGATATAGATAGAGATATAGATATATAGAGATATAGAGATATCTCTATCACAGGCCTTTGCTGAATTCTATTTTCATGGTCGAGGGTGTAAATCCTACAGGCCAGTACGTGGCAAAGAATCGCTTCAACTTTCAAAGTTATGGCTCTGGCAACGTACACATGTCTATACAAGCAAGAAGGAATACACATTGCTCTGAGGTACATTGGTGGAAGGCTTTTAGGGATCACTACTATGCCTCATATACAGCTGATAATGGTGAAGTTCAAGCGAAGATTTCGTTTAGGTTTAAAGGTCAGGTGTAGGTGTATCAGAATACATTTGTCTTGACATCAGCATCCTGTAAAGCCCTGCACAGCAGTGCTAGGAGAGGAAAGATCAGTCCTTCACAGCAGCCCTAGAAGAGGGTCCCTTTTACAAGTCAGAGCTTTATTGGTTGCATAGTTTTGTTAGCACAGGGATGAACCCATTAATATGCGGTTGCCAGTTGCAATCACAGGCAGGGAACATGCTTTATTACTTAACAGCAGTGTAATCTACAGAAAGGTCAAAGACCCGACTTTGCTGCCTGCACAGGTAACTGGATCACAAGACTGGCTAAACAGAATTGCAAATCCTTTCACAAGTAAAGCATTACAATACATATTCCATCTGTGCATTTGGCTTTCTGCTTTGAATTCTGCTTTAAGCATTAAGTTGAGGTTTAAGCTGGCCATATATGTATTGCAATTTGGCCATTTTAGCAAGATCAGGCCGAATTTCAATCCATTGTTGGACAGGCTGATTGGATCGACTTGGGTACAATCAGCCTGTCAGATCTTTCTACATGCGATTACTGCCAATGGCTATAACCACTAGCAGTAATCATGGTATTCCGTGCGCCCCTTCACTGGCAGAACACAATAGCGCTGCAGGAGATATTTCCCCATCAAACAGTGTTGACGGAGGAATTAAGCCATTTTCTTTTCTTCTACCCAAGGTGGAAGGAAAGGGAATTGATCCACCCATGGCTTGCCTTAGGGTTATTTTGAGGATAAACATGTTTACTTATCAGTTTTGTGTGTGGTAGCCTGAAAACACCCAAACCACTATTGTACACCGTGTAGCACAAAGCGGACAGGGCAAGTTGAGGGACCAATTCTCCATCAGGACTGCTCCTCTTGGGGTGGGGGGGGGGGGGGGGTCAGGGACATTATGGCTGGACGTGTATATATGAACACCGAAGAGGTCAGTGGGTCATTCACTATCCTAGCTGCGATGAAAAGGGTTCGCCCTTGAAAACGAGTCATCCATTTTGAACAATACTTGGTATTCCTGCAGTACAGAAGGACTTGAATAGACTTCTAGATAGGTAGTTCCACTTGCTAGGATATGCGTTTATGCTCTATGCATTTGTGAGTATATTTATTGCGGTTTCCATCTTTCATTAACCTTTATTGAGGTAATGTGCTAGGTTGGTGCGCCATACTCTTTTAACCACTTGAGAGCCGCGCTATAGACGCAAGACGTCCACAGCAAAGCTTTCAAGTGCCGGGTGGACGTGAGAGAAGTGGCACAAGACAGCTAGCCTTGAGGGTGAATGAAGTAGAAGCTCAGCTGATGGCAGATTGCATTATAACCACAATGTGATTTTATTAATATATAAAATAAGCTAATCCCCCTGTACATATAAACATTTTAGTAAACAAAGTATCACAACGGCTTTCAATCCCATTATAGGAGGTAAACCGTAAAACCCACTTACTTTATGTTGTAGAGCTTTCGTGCGACTATTGCAGGAAAATCCACTTCAAAATATTTCTTAGGCAGGAGATTTTCATCCTAGAATGATAGTAAAACAATCCGCTGTTTATTCCAGATAGAATGTCATGTCAATTCTTTTTTGCATAAACATTAACAATTTTGGCAGAGAACAAAAAGAAAAAGTACCAAGTACATTACGTCATGTAGGAAGATGTGAGAATTTACAGAACAAATATGCATTAAAAACAAACAATTAAAGCCATTTGGCAATACCTTGAAGTAAGGAGAGCATATAATAAAAGCCTATCAGGTAAACAATGGTCCTTAAGGGCAACCTACAAAGCTAGTGATGAGAATCAATATATCTGTAGATACCTCAATCTGTAAAGGCTGAAACTGTAAAAAGTAGTGCACTCAGTTCGAACAACAGGTTCAGCGAGGCGTGAGAATATGAGCCAACAATTTAGGCCCCTCTGTCAGCCTCCCTGCCTTATATCATTAAACAAATGTAGTAAGAAAGAAAAGAAGAGGTGAGAGTGGACAGGCAAAAGAAGAGCGAGTGAAGAAAGAGAAGGGAAAAAAAAAAAAAAGGGGGGGGGGGGGCAGGAGACTGGGGAAGGACTCTCTCAAAAGAAGGGGGGGTGGGAAAACCACCAGCTACCCTCTCCATCAGATTGCGGTACTTATGGGCATTACATTAGGCCTAGAATGGCCTCCGATGTCAACATCTGGTACGTTTTTACACCAGTTCAGACATCAACCTGCATCAAATCCGGACATAACTGAAAACTTCCAAATTTTGTCCACGGTTCCCAAATAAGAATGTCATTTTTTTTTTTAAATAGAATTTCTGCCACTGAACCACCCAAAAGCAGTTTAACCACTTTCTTACTGGGCACTTAAACCCCCCTTCTGCCCAGACCAATTTTCAGCTTTGAGCGCTGTCGCACTTTGAATGACAATTGCGTGGTCATACAACACTGACATTTTTATAATTTTTTTTCCTACAAAATAGAGCTTTCTTTGGGTGGTATTTGATCACCTCTGCGGTTTTTATTTTTTGTTAAAAAAAAAAAATATATGTAAAAGGCTGATTATTTTTTTTTTTTATATATATATATATATATAATATATAAAATATATTTTGTTATAAAATTTTGCAAACGGGTAATTTTTCTCCTTCATTGATGTACGCTGATGAGGCTGCACTGGTGGGCACCGATGGGTTTGTTTACATCATGTGATCAGCTATCATTGGCTGACAGTTGATCACATGGTAAGGGGCCGGGACCGGTGATCACAGGGGGCGTTGCGTGTGCAAAGGGGAGGACGTCTATTGACATCCTTCCGGATTTTCGAATGACGGCAACAGTGCGGACCTCTAGTGGTTAAAGAATATGGGACAGTCTGACAATTATTTCTCTGCTTATAAAGTCTACCTAACCAAGCTTGAATCCGAGATGAGACAAAAGGGTTACTGCAGGGGTCGACAAAATCCGGGCGCCAGGTCACAATTGCGACAAGAAATTGTGACGTGGCGGCCGGTAATTGAGGCCGCGGCTTTGCGGCCTTGTGAAGTCCCAAGCTCTTCCTTCTGTGAGCCATGACTCTGTGAGCTGGCGCCATCTGGTGGTGGCCGTTGGCATTACAAGTTAAACAGCTTTCTAATGTGTAATCTTTCACTGCCATCTCCTTCCCTCTAAGTAGAACCCCCAAACATTATATATATATTTTTTTTATTCTATAACACCCTAGAGAATAAAATGGCGATCGTTGCAATACTTTCTGTCACGCCGTATTTGCGCAGCGGTCTTACAAGCGCACTTTTTTTGGGAAAAAATACACTTTTTTTTTTAATTAAAAAAATAAGACAACAGTAAAGTTATCCCAATTTTTTTGTTTGTGAAAGATAATGTTACGCCGAGTAAATTGATACCCAACATGTCACGCTTCAAAATTGTGAAAACTTTTACCCTTTAAAATCTTCATAGGCGATGTTTAAAAAAATCTGCAGGTTGCATGTTTTGAGTTACAGAGGAGGTCTAGAGCTAGAATTATTGCTCTCGCTCTACAAATCACGGCGATACCTCATGTGTGGTTTTGAATACCGTTTACATATGCGGGCGCTACTCGCGTATGTGTTCGCTTCTGCGTGCGAGCTCGTCGGGACGGGGTGCGTTTTCTGGCTCCTAACTTTTTTAGCTGGCTCCTAGATTCCAAGCAAATTTGTCAAACCCTGGGTTACTGAACCACTGGGCTGCAGAAAAACAACTGCATTGTATCAAGGCAAGCAGGATTTAATCTTTTGCACTGCTTACAAACCTTTTCTAAAGAGTAGCGCAAAACACTTTAGCTGACAGCCAATGGCTGCGCTGCCATCAATCTATCCAATGGAGAGCCGAGAAGAACGCGATCGCAAGATGTTTTTTCACCTTAATGCATAGGACTCTAGTGAACCATTGGATGGTCTCCGATTGGTGCAGCTAGCCTTTTAAATTTTGGGACGGATACATTTGAGAACTTACCTTTAACCTCCAGAACGTTGTGTCCAGCCCGGCCCCAAGGTTAATGACTTGGCAATTGCATTCAGTTCTCCCCAGAAAGGCAGTGAGTAGTTGAAAGACCCCCTGTACTCGGGCATAGTATCCTAAAAAAAGCAACAGAAATAAAATCAATGAAGATTCATTCCAATGCTTACAGATCACCTTCACAAACTGAGAACTACAAAACAGCAACTGCAGTGCCATCTAGTGATAAATCCGGGTATTTATGTGAAAACCTGCAGGGCTACCTTTTACCAAGATATACTCTAGATTAGGATGAACTAAAGTAAAAATGGAAGGTTAAACCAGAGATGGGTACAGAGAGCACTGACCAGTTCTTTTTCCATGGATTTTCTAAGTCCTTTAACCACTTCCATAACGAGCCTTTTCTGGAACTTTTTGTTTACAAGTTTAAACACTTCCCTACATGTAAAAGTCATCGTTTGTTTGCTAGAAAACTACTCAGAACCCCCAAACGCTATATATGTTTTTTTAGCAGACATCCTAGGGAATAAAGTGGCGGTCATTGCAACTTTTTATCTTGCACGGTATTTGCGCAATAATTTTTCAAACGCCTTTTTTTGGGGGGGGGGGGGGAAACGGTTTCATGAACAAAACAGTAAAGTTAGCCCAATTTGTTTATATAATGTAAAAGATTATGTTACACCGAGTAAATAGATACCCAACGTGTCACCCTTTAAATTTGCGCACACTCATGGAATGGTGCCAAACTTTCGTACTTAAAAATCTCCATAGGCGACGCTTAAATTTTTTTTCACAGGTTACCAGTTTAGAGTTACAGAGGAGGTCTAGTGCAAGAATTGTTGCACACGCGGGGATACCTCACGTGTGGTTTGAACAGCATTTACATATGCGAGTGGGACTTATGTGTGTGTGTTCGCTTCTGACCTCGAGCTACCGGGGACAGGGGCGTTTAAAAAAAAAAAAAAATCTTAATTTTACTTAATTTTTTTTTTTTTTAATTATTTTTTTGATCACTTTTATTCCTAATACAGGTAATGTAAACATCCCTTGTAATAGGAATCTATTGTGACAGGTCCTCTTTATGTAGAGAGGTGGGGTCAATAAGATCGCACCTCTCTCCTCCACGTTAGAAAGCATGAGATCAGGAAAAAAAAAATTCATCGATCTCATGCTGACAGCTGCTGATCGCGGCTTTGTTTACTTCTGGGAACCTGGGCGCAACATCATAATGTTGCGCCCTGGCCTCCGACGGTCATAGAGAAGGCTGGTGACCACCTGGTCACCAGAAATCTCCATCATCGTCATCAGATACCCCCTCCCCCCCTAAAGTCCAGGACGTCATATGACATCCTGTGGTGGGGAAGTGGTTAAATTGCTTTTTTTTTTGCTAGAAAATTACTCAAAACCCACAAACATTATATGTTTGTTTTTTTTAGCAGAGACCCTAGGGAATAAAATGGCAATAGCTTGGCAATCGCTTGTCACACGGTATTCACGCAACAATTTTTCAAAAGTGTTTTTTTTTTTATACAAGCTATTGCCATTTTATTCCCTAGGGTCTCTGCTAAAAAAAAAAAAAAAGGTTTCATGAATTAAAAAACAAAAAACAGTAAAGTTAGCAGCCCAACCTGGTCACCGGAAATCTCTATGATCAACGTCCGGCAGTGGATTCCTTCTCTGGCTCGCCGATTGCATGGGCGAGCCGGGAGAAGCCCCCTCCCGCCGCCACCTGCAAGAACGATCAAGCAGGTAAAACTGTAAACATCCCTTGTAATAGGAATCTATCGTGACAGGTCCTCTTTATGGAGAGATGCGGGGGTCAATAAGACCCCCACATCTCTCCTCCATGCTGGAAAGCATGAGATCGCGATTGCGGCTTTGTTTACAACCGTGGTCTGGACATGACGTCATAACATAGCACCTGGGCCTCCGAGGGTCATAGAGATGACCGGAAATCTCTATGGTCATCATAGTCGATTGTTGGATTGTTTCTCCAGGTCCTCGATGGCACGGGAGTGCCCAGAGAAGCACGGGGTGGGAGGCGCGGATGTACTAAAAAATGGTGCACACAGAATCTGGTGAAGCCAAGCTTGATGGCCAATCCGCTTCTAGCTTTGACAAAATAAACTAGAAGCCGATTGGTTACCATGCGGAGCTGCACCAGGTTCTGTGTGCTCCAGTTTTAGTAAATCTCCCCCTGTGCATGATAAACCACATCAAACACAAAAGTGCCTTCTTTTTATTGCGTTCCCATTGACTTGCCTCTATTGATCTCGGGCGCCTTGCGCTCTTTGGCCTGCCTGACGAAATACTGGATGTAGGGATCTTTCCAATAACCAACACTCACCGCAAACCTGCAAAAAGCAAACAAAGGGTTAGTTCATCTATGTGGCCCCCCTAAGAAATTAAACCTACAATAGATCCCAATCAGGATCTGCAAAGTCATTTTTCCCCCGGAAAACAGCACCATTGTTATTTCGTCCTCCATTGTTCCACACTGCTGTCCCTTCCTGCCAATGAAATGAACAGACCGACACAGAGAAATGTGATGCCCGCTGAATGGCAGTATGGATGTGTCAGGTGGTGGGCTGCCAACCAATCAGGTTTAATCACTTCAAACTGATATGCCAAGTGCTCCCTTTGTGGGGCCTGTGTGTATAAAGCTTTGCTTATCAATAAAGTTGTGGCAATGAAAAAAAAAAAAAAAAAAAAAAAAGTATATATATTTATAGGAGGTGTGTCCAGGAGGACACCTGGTCTTCAAGCTGACCCCTTTATCGCTGGGTGTGATAGTGGTGAGTAATCTTCTGCTCAGGTCGGGGGTCACACCGAATACCGATGTGGCTCGGGGGGGGGAATGTTCTCCATTTCAGGGACAAATCACACCCACATTTTTCCCTGAATTCAGACCTGAAACTGAGCCAAAGACACACAGGACCTTGGTGTATATACAGAGTGGGGGGGGGGGGATGTATATACAGAGTGGGGGGGGATGTATATACAGAGTGTGGGGGGGGATGTATATACAGAGTGTGTGGGGGGGGGGGTGTATATACAGAGTGTGTGGGGGGGGGGGGTGTATATACAGAGTGTGTGGGGGGGGGGGGGGTGTATATACAGAGTGGGGGGGGGGAGGGGTGTATATACAGAGTGGGGGGGGGGAGGGATGTATATACAGAGTGGGGGGGGTGTATATACAGAGTGGGGGGGGTGGTGATGTATATACAGAGTGGGGGGGAGGGATGTATATACAGAGTGGGGGGGTGTATATACAGAGTGGGGGGGGGGGGGTGGGGGGGATGTATATACAGAGTGGGGGGGGGGGTATGTATATACAGAGTGGGGGGGTGGGATGTATATACAGAGTGTGTGTGTGTGTGTGGGGGGTGTATATACAGAGTGGGGGAGGGATGTATATACAGAGTGGGGATGTCTATACAGAGTGGGGGGGGGGGTGTGTGTGTATATACAGAGTGTGTGTGGGGGGGATGTATATACAGAGTGGGGGAGGGTGGGGGGTATGTATATACAGAGTGGGGGGGGGGATGTATATACAGAGTGTGTGTGGGGGGGGATGTATATACAGAGTGTGGGAGGGATGTATATACAGAGTGGGGGGGGGGGGTGTATATACAGAGTGGAGGGGGGGGTGTGTATATACAGAGTGGGGATGTATATACAGAGTGGGGGGGGGGGGAATTTTCCTCCCCTCCCCCTCATGTGTCCTGTATGTGATCTCCTCCTCACCTCTTACATATAGAGGCGTCATCACAGGTGCCCCTCACAGCCTCATCCGCGGTGTCAGAGTTCCCGGACATGTCTCCTCCTCTCATCACGACACCTCGCACACCGTTCTGCAGTCTCACACGCCATTGGCAGGCTTCTTTCCGAAACGAGCTGTCCCATTGGTCCCGTTATCCGCCACTCCCCTGTTCACTTCCTATTATGCAAATCTTTTGGACATGCGGCCGAAGTGCCGTCGGCCATATTTAGTGAGGGAAATAAAAAGGGCAATGACTTTCTGCGGTGCTGTGTCTTTTATGTAAAAAAAAAGCTGATATTTATAGATAAAAGGAAACTTGCACAATTTCCGGCGGTGGATTTATTTTTCTCTTTTTAATTGCAAACAGTTCCTGGAAAATTAGAGAAATAAGTGGTAGTCTGTACTGATCACTGCACTAACATGTCACTAACTTACTGTCTTGGGCAGGGCTTTTTTTCAGGGGGAACTTGGGGGAACTCAGTTCCACCACCTCCGGCTCAGACCCTTTGGTGCCTGCTCACCACAATCACTTGTAAACACAGAAGTCTGGTTTCTGTGTTTACAAGTGACAGCTCTGCACTCTGTGTGTAACCCCCTGAACTCTGCATTCTGTATGTAATGCAATCCTGGTATTTAATGCCCCTTTAAGACCCTTCTACTGTTTTTGAATTCTGAACGGGGTCGTGGTTGAGTTCCTGCACCTATTTTCTGAGAAAAAAAGCTCTGGTCTTGGGAGTGTATACTGTCCTGATTCCGTATATTGCCCTAAAAAAAAAAAAAAAAAACTCACACTTAAAAGCAAGATGTAAAAAAAAAAATAATTCTGCTAGCATATTAATATCTGTATACTGGGTGTACAGCCAGAATTCACACAGGTAACAAACTAAGACAGGGTCCCAAATAAAAAAAAAAAAAAAAAAAAAAAAAAAAATTATATATATATATATATATATATATATATATATATATATATATATATATATATATATATATATATATATATATATATATATATATATATATATATATATATATATATATATATATATATATATATATTGTGAGGGATTAGCTCGTGGGGATCACCTTTTCTGAAATCACAGTCTGTAAGCAGGCACTTTCTTTTAAGTCTGGCGGATGCCAGATTTTATTTATACACGGTTTGCAGATTAAAATAAACAAAACAATAAATTAAATCCTTGCCGTCCGGCGCTAAACTAAACAAACAGGATCTCCTCTCTATACAGTGTGGGGCTAGTCCCTGACACCCACAAAACATGTAGTAAAGCAAACCTTTTAGTCCAGCACTCAGCGCTCCCCTCACTCAGGTCCCTTCCTGAGTTTCAAGCCAGAGCCCTGTTGTGCTCTCTTCCTGGTCATTTAAAGTCCAGCTGATTGTGGACTCCAGTGGACCCAAACATCCGGACCGGAACCCTAGCCAGGCCCAGAGGCTGTAAAACCCGGACCGGATTCCGGTTCAGTCCCTCATAATGGAACGTATGCGAGGTGAAATGTACCTATGATCATGTATCGCACCTCGCATACTGTCACATATCCTCCCCCTCTGCTCAAGCCCCTGCGACTGAGCACTTGACCCAACCATGCAGTGCACACGGGAGAGGGCATCTGCATTATTTTGGAGCTTTCCTGGCCTGTGCTCCACCGTAAATTTAAAAGGCTGTAAAGCCAGGAACCACCTTGTCACCCGAGCATTTTTCTCCCTGTTATTACACATCCACTTCAGGGGAGCATGGTCTGTGACCAGCTTAAATGACCTCCCCAGTAGGTAATACCTCAGGGAGTCTAAGGCCCACTTAATGGCGAGACACTCCTTTTCTACAATGGCATAATTTTTCTCGTGCTTGTTCAGCTTCCTGCTCAGGTATACCACTGGGTGCTCCTCACCATCCCTGTTCTGTGACAGTACGGCCCCTAGGCCCACCTCAGAGGCGTCCGTCTGTATAACAAACTCCTGGCTAAAATCAGGGGTTACTAGTACAGGTACCATACAAAGAGCCTGTTTTAACTTCTGAAATGCCTCCTCAGCTTCGGGGTTCCACTTGACCATGACCGACCCCTTACCCTTCGTCAGATCGGTCAAGGGGGCGGCAACGGTGGCAAAATTGGGTATAAAACGCCTGTAATACCCCGTAATGCCCAGGAAGGCCCTCACTTGTTTTTTATTGACTGGTTGGGGCCATTTTTGAATTGCCTCAATCTTATTGGTCTGCGGCTTGACCACTCCCCGGCCAATAATGTACCCAAGGTATTTGGCCTCCTCCAGGCCTATGGCACATTTTTTTGGATTGGCCGTGAGACGTGCGTCCCTAAGGGAATCTACCACCGCTTGTACACGGAGCAGGTGCGATTCCCAATCTGGGCTGTGGATGACCACATCGTCCAAGTACGCCGCTGCATACGAGCGATGTGGTCTCAAAATTTTGTCCATCATTCGCTGGAATGATGCAGGGGCTCCGTGCAGACCAAACGGCATCCGCTTATACTGAAACGAGCCCTCAGGAGTGGAAAAGGCAGTCTTCTCCTTGGCCGATTCAGTAAGCGGTATCTGCCAATAACCTTTCGTTAGGTCTAGGGTCGTTATGTAGCGAGCCTGTCCCAACCTGTCCACAAGTTCGTCGACCCGGGGCATTGGGTAGGCGTCAAACTTGGACACACTGTTAAGTTTTCTAAAGTCATTACAAAACCTGATACTGCCATCAGGTTTTGGGACCAGCACTATGGGACTTGACCACTCACTGTGGGACTCTTCGATTACATCCAACTCTAACATATTTTTTATTTCCTCCGCAACTGCCTCTCGCCGGGCCTCTGGAATTCTATACGGTTTTACATTTACCCGAACCCCTGGTTCCGTCACTATGTCATGTTGGATCATGTTGGTCAGTCCGGGTAAGGGGGAGAAAAAGTCTCTATTTTTCTGCACGAATGCCCTAACGTCAGTTTGTTGTGCTACGGACAGGGAATCCGTGATGGGAACGTCAGGTATCACGGGTATCCGGTCTGTTGGAGGCAGGGACGTGGCCAGTAAAGTCTCTCGGTCCTTCCAGGGCTTTAAGAGATTTACATGGTAAATTTGGTGTGGTTTCCTTTTCCCTGGCTGGTAGACTTTGTAGTTTACCTCCCCCACCCTTTGGACAACCTCAAAGGGACCCTGCCACTTGGCTAAAAACTTACTTTCTACCGTAGGAACCAGTACCAACACTCTGTCCCCCGGGTTGAAAGTACGGACCTTGGCACCCCGGTTATAGACCCTCCTTTGGGCCTCCTGGGCTCGCTCCATATGTTCCCGTACTAGGGGCAGAACGGCTGCGATTCGGTCCTGCATCAAGGAGACATGCTCTATGATGCTCCTATATGGGCTGACCTCTCCTTCCCACGTTTCTTTAGCAATATCTAGCAGGCCCCTGGGATGCCTACCATACAAGAGCTCAAAGGGGGAATAGCCTGTGGAGGCCTGTGGAACCTCTCGTATGGCAAACATGAGATATGGTAGCAAAAAATCCCAGTCTCTCCCATCCTTGTCGACCACCTTTTTCAACATACTCTTCAATGTTTTATTAAACCTTTCGACCAGACCATCTGTCTGGGGGTGGTAGACAGAAGTACGGAGATGGGAGATTTTGTACAATCTACACAATTCCTTGGTAACCCTTGACATAAAAGGGGTGCCTTGATCGGTCAAGATCTCTTTTGGGATCCCCACTCGACTAAACACCTGGACTAATTCCTTGGCAATAACCTTGGCGGAGGTGTTACGCAAGGGTATGGCCTCAGGATAGCGAGTCGCATAGTCCAGGATCACCAGAATATGCTGGTGACCTCGGGCAGATTTCACGACCGGCCCCACCAGGTCCATGCCAATCCTTTCAAAGGGGACCTCAATTATTGGTAGAGGAACAAGGGGGCTGCGAAAATGGGGCGATGGTGCTGACATTTGGCACTCGGGGCACGATTCGCAGTACTCCTTGACCTCTGTATGCAAACCGGGCCAGAAGAATCTTTGGGTGATTCTCTCCCTGGTTTTTTCGACCCCGAGATGTCCCCCCATTACGTGACCATGAGCCAGGTCTAGCACCATCCTGCGAAAGGGTTTGGGAACCAGTAGCTGTTCTACCTCTTCCTCTCCATGTTTTATCACTCGATATAACAAATTGTTTTTAATTGCCATGTAGGGAAAGGACACCACCCAATTAGGATCCACCGGTTCCCCATCCAACACCTTAACATTTTCCCTGGCATTCATGAGGGTGGGCTCTCGCAGCTGCTCGGTACAGAAATCCTCCCTCCTGACCTCCAAGTCGGGTACCACATTTTGGCTACTCTCCATGTCAGGGTCAGGCGAGGTTTCCTGTTCGTTACCCTCAGGCTGGGTGCTAGCTTCTAAGTCCTCCGGTTCCCCAGCCATGGCAGGGAATGGTGGAGGATCTCCGGCCTCCTCGATCCCACCAACAGCATGCCCTTCCCTTTGGCAAAACGGGTCTGGTGAGAGTTCTCGAGTTTCCCCAGTAGGGGGAGCGCTATCTACGGGCCTCCCTTCACTCTCCCATAACTTCCAAAAATGAGGAAAGTCCCTCCCCACTAAGGCTTCATGGAGCAGTGAAGGTACCACCCCCACTGAATGTGTTACACAGCCCCAGGGGGTATCAACCTCAACCACCGCTGTCTGGTAGTCCCGAGTGTCCCCATGGATGCATATTACCCCAATACAACTGGGGTGTAGTTTTGCGGGGTCTACACACACACTCCTGACTAAGGTCACCACACTACCAGAGTCTAGCAGGGCTGTAAGAGGCTTGCCATCTACTGAAATAACGCACATTTGTTTTTCCAGGCGACGCTGACCTGTCGCAACACATGCGACCTGTGCAAACAGAGAAAGGCGTCTTACCCTATCAACATAATCACATTGCATAGGTTCATCATTTAGAGGGCAGTCTGCAGCAATATGACCTAATGCATGGCAACGAAAACACCGTATTTGCCCTACCCCCAGTCCTCTTACCGGTCCCAAAAACCTTCCTGGCTTCTTTGGCCAGTCTCCAGGTCTAGGACCTACAGTCTCATCTGCTGTAACAACAGTCTTATCCACTCTCCCCAAACTCTTGAACCCCGGAACAGTCTTACCCGAACCGTTGGGAGATCTTGCACCCCGAGACACTCCGAAGTGGGGCGTGGGTGGGTTTATTAAGTCCTCTGTAGCACTGTACCTCTCCACTAGGTCCACCATTTGGGCTGCAGTGTTGGGGTCCCCCTGTCCGACCCACTTTCTCAGGGTAGCAGGGAGCGCACGCAGGTACCGGTCCATTACCACACGCTCCACAATCTGAGGGCTGGTCAGAGTCTCTGGCTGCAACCACTTCCTGGTGAGGTGGACCAGGTCAAACATTTGTGACCGGGGTGGCTTGTTGCTGGAATAGGACCACTGATGCACGCGCTGGGCCCGGACTGCCATGGTGACACCCAAGCGTGCGAGTATTTCTGTCTTTAGAGTCTCATAGTCCTGGGCCTTATCTGGTTCTAGGTCAAAATAGGCCTTTTGGGGTTCTCCTGTTAGGAATGGGGCCAATAGTCCCGCCCACTGCTCTTTTGGCCATCCTTCGCGGTCAGCGACTCTCTCGAAAGTCGCCATGTACGCCTCAACATCATCCGCCGGTGTCATCTTTTGCAGGTGGTAGGAAGCACGTACAATCTTTGGTTCCGCTAACACCGGAGGTGCGGACCCCTTTTTCAGTTCCACCAGAGCTTCGGCGAACTGTCGGTTCATCTCCTGCTGGGCAGCGTGTTGTGCTGCAACGGCCTCTGCGACTTGGCGGTGTTGTGCTGCAACGGCCTCTGCGACTTGGCGGTGTTGTGCTGCAGCGGCCTCTGCGACTTGGCGGTTTATCTCCTGCTGGGCAGCCTGTTGTGCTGCAGCGGCCTCTCGTTGTGCTGCAGCGGCCTCTGCGACTTGGCGGTTGGTTTCCCGCTGGGCTGCATTGGCCTGTAGCAGGGCCTTTAACATTTCTTCCATTTTCAGAAAAGTGCCCGCTGAATCCACCACGTGTGAGGGATTAGCTCGTGGGGATCACCTTTTCTGAAATCACAGTCTGTAAGCAGGCACTTTCTTTTAAGTCTGGCGGATGCCAGATTTTATTTATACACGGTTTGCAGATTAAAATAAACAAAACAATAAATTAAATCCTTGCCGTCCGGCGCTAAACTAAACAAACAGGATCTCCTCTCTATACAGTGTGGGGCTAGTCCCTGACACCCACAAAACATGTAGTAAAGCAAACCTTTTAGTCCAGCACTCAGCGCTCCCCTCACTCAGGTCCCTTCCTGAGTTTCAAGCCAGAGCCCTGTTGTGCTCTCTTCCTGGTCATTTAAAGTCCAGCTGATTGTGGACTCCAGTGGACCCAAACATCCGGACCGGAACCCTAGCCAGGCCCAGAGGCTGTAAAACCCGGACCGGATTCCGGTTCAGTCCCTCATAATGGAACGTATGCGAGGTGAAATGTACCTATGATCATGTATCGCACCTCGCATACTGTCACAATATATATATATATATATATATATATATATATATATATATATATATTTTTTAAATAACTGAAAATGTACCTTAAAAAAAAAAATCAGTTATTTGCACAAGTTTTAAAAATAAAGGGGCAGATCCACAGACAAGAGTACGATGGTGTATCTACTGATACGCCGGCGTACTTTCAAATTACCCGCGTTGTATCTTTGGTTTGAATCCTCAAACCAAGATATGACGGCATCTGGGTTAGATCCGACAGGTATACATCCTCGTACGCCTTTTGGATCTAAGATGCAATACTTCGGCGTCCGCTGGGTGGCGTTCACGTTGTTTTCCACGTCGGGTATGCAAATTAGCTATTTCCGACGATCCACGAACATACGCGCGGCCGTCGCATTCTCTTGCGTCGTCTCTAGTCGGCTTTTTCCGGCATATAGTTAAAGCTGCTTTTTGCGGCGTATAGTTAGATTTGCCATGTTAAGTATGGCCGTCGTTCCCGCGTCGAAATTTTAATTTTTTATTTTTTTTGCGCAAGTTGGGATGGACGTAATCGGGATGGACGTAAGTCACGTCTAAGTTTAAAAAATGACGTCCTTGCGACGTCATTTTGCGCAATGCACGGCGGGAAATTTAGAAACGGAGCATACGCAGTTCATTCGGCGCGGGGACGCGCTTCATTTAAATGAATCACGTCCCCTAATCGCCGATTTGAATTCCGCCGCCAGAGATACACTACGTCGCCGTAACTTACGCCGCAAATTCGTTGTGGATTTGAAACAAAGCCAAGTAAGTTACGGCGGCGTAGCGTATCTTAGATACACTGCGCCGGTCCAGATCTATGTGGATCTGCCCCAAAAATTCTGTTAGTGTTTTAGATCTGTATACTGAGTGTACAGCTGGAATTCAAAAAGCTAATAGAATAAGACATGGTCCCTTTAAGAAGGAACATCAGTTTTTTTTTTTTTTTTTTAACCGAGTACAAGATTTAAAAAAAATATTCTGTTAATGTATTAGATGTGTGTACTGGGTGTACAGTCAGAATTCACAAAGCTAACAAACTAGGACAGGGTCCCTTAAAAAAGAAAAAAAAAACAATCTGTTATTTTTAAATTAATGAAAATGTATCTTTAAAAAAAAAAAAGAACTTCCTTTGTGACCAGCCCACTATTTAACAGACAGTGGGTCAGGATAAGTGCCAGGCAGCAAGCATTTTTATGTGAAGGCCAACAATAGTGTTCCCTGTGTCCCTGTCATGTCGAGATTATTTCTGGCACTGGAGTTTTTGCTTTTCTCTTTATAATTTGATGTTGGATAAAGAAAAATGGTTTAAACATAGGTACAGGTGCTAAATCCAATTCTTCTCTCTTTTTATTACAGATGTCTACGGTATTTACCGTAGATGCAGCTCATATGGCAGGCTTGCCCCAGTGAGCGAGACCGAATGTGAACTCCGCATTGAGTCACCACCAAAATGTGACTTTGAGATTGAGATTCTACCAGAAAGTGACATTGAGACTCCACCAGAAAGTGACATTGAGATTGAGACTCCACCAGGAAGTGACATTGAGACATTCCCCAGCAGATTGTCCCAAACATATTGGATAACTTCAGATTCCATCGATTCCTCGGATCTGGAAGTTTCGGAAAGGTAAGTGGTCAGATTGATCTTTACACTTATTTAAAATGTCTGGGGCTCCGTTGGAGAGTTTTCCCCTCACTTCCTGCTGATGATGTTTTCACCATATCGGAAGTAATGGAAAATCTGTAATAAGGGCACCGGCAGAAATCTCTTCCCCGCCCTTCTCTAGTAAAGAAGACTTTATATTTCTATGTATGTGACTGCTACAGAGCGACACATACACTTTAAAACCCAATTCATCTCTCTATTTACCTCAGCTAAATACATTCCAGGTGCATTAAAATAAAAGGCTTTGTGTTTACTTTTTTCTAAAGCAGTTAAAGCTAAAGTACAAAAGCCTGTCCCCTACTAACATGCTGCAGAGTGGGGTATTTGCTCTCTGTTGGGAAGCAGTGGCCTCTCTACAGTGGTTCAATCCCCCTTTCCTCAATGAGCCCAGGCTAGGGCTCTCCAATTGGCAATCCTCAGTTCCATACTACTGGTGAGCTCTGATCCAGAAAGGGGTGTGCTGAACCTCTGTAGAGAGCCCACTGCTTCTCTAAAGAGAGATTTCCATTCTGAAGCATGCTAGCAGGGCGCAAGCTTTTTAATTTGGGTTGTGGCTGCTTTTTAATGATAAGAAATTGTTAATCTTATATTGCACATATTTTTCTTTCATGCATCTGCAATGCATTCATGATATCAGCTAAAAGTTCAATTGAGCTTCTAACTATATAAAAGTGAGAAGGAATCAGGGTGGTGCAACTTATGATAACAACTTCTTCATGAAAGGATGAGTTGTAGTGGAATGGGAGGGTCTCCCCTTTCTTGGTGGATTCTTCATTGACTTATACCTCAGTGCACCAGGATGAGTGAGGCTGCAGCCAGGAGTGAGAAAAGGTCCTGGACTTTCAGCAGTTTCACCAATGAAGACCCTGTGATGGACAAAATACTATTATGTTGGTTCCAGACATTACTCTGCGTCCATGAATAAAATATTAAACAATGTAAAAGAACTTCTGTAATTGTCAGCTATAATTCTCTCTCCTTCTGTCCCCCTTCAGGTGGTTTTGGCATCACACATTTCCAATGATGAACTGCTGGCTCTCAAAATCATCACCAAGGACGACTTTTACGTCAATGAGATCCTCAACGAGAGCCGAATACTTCATGAAGTTCGTACCAGCCCATTCTGCACCCATGTATATGGTGCCTTCAAGACAAAGGTAAGTGACTCTACCTTCTACTTATTTTGTGAGAGAGGTCGGTGTTAAATGGTTATCCTCTCAAAATACTGCTATAAGGGACACCTACCTTTCTCACAACCTACCCAAGATTGCATAGAGATTCACGTAGTGAATCATTTCTATAACATTGATCTTTCTTTCCTCTGTACAGGACAAAGTAGTCTTCGCCATGGAATACCTGAGTAGTGGAGACCTGATGGACTTCATAAAAGAAAGAGGACCACTGGATATTGCAACAATATGTTAAGACAATTTCGTACCATATTAACAGGGATAGCGGTAGAATATAGTACTCTGGAAAGATCATATTAAAGTGTAGGCTTGTCCTATATACTGTATGAAATAGGTAAGACAACAGGGGACCATGATAATATGGATGGGGGTAGAACATTGCACTGTACATAGATCACATTGAAGTGTAGGATTGTCCTAGATATGCGATTGCTGCAGGGGACTTTTCAGTAGATCTGTCCTAGCAAAGCTCTAGCTTACAACAATCAATTGATCGAATAAAAAACAAACCCTCTAAAAAACCTTCTTAAAAAACCTCTAAAAAACCTTCTTAAAAACCCTCTAAAAAACCACCTTAAAAACCCTCTAAAATACCATCTAAAAAACCTTCTTAAAATACCCTCTAAAATACCCTCTAAAAAACCTCTAAAAAAACCTTCTTAAAAACCCCTCTAAAAAACCTTCTTAAAAACCCTCTAAAAAACCTTCTTAAAAACCCTCTGCGGGACTTTTCAGTAGATCTGTCCTAGCAAAGCTCTAGCTAACAGCAATCAATTGATCTAATAAAAAACAAACCCTCTAAAAAACCCTCTAAAAAAACATCTTAAAAACCCTCTAAAAAACCTTCTTAACCACAGCCTTACCGCGTCATTGTAAAATGACGGCGGCAGGAACCCCTCCTCGATCCGGGTGGACGTCATATGACGTCCTGTGTCCCCGGCTATCTAGGGCGCGCGGGGCGACGCTCGTGACCCGGCGCGGGCGCGATTGCCGCCGGGGGCCCGTGATTGTTGGTAATCACGACAGGAGTGTGGATCTGTGTGTATAAACACACAGATCCACCTCCTGTCAGCGGTGAGGAGACCAATGTGTGTTTCCAGTACAGAGGAACACACATCGGTCTCCTCCCCTTGAGAGTCCCCTCCCCCCTACAGTTATAACACATCTTGGGGAACATATTAACCCCTTCCTCGCCCCCCCTAGTGGTTAACCCCCTCCCTGCCAGTCACATTTACACAGTAATCAATGCATATTTATAGCATTAATCGCTGTATAAATGTGAATGGTCCCAAAAACGTGTCAAAAGTGTCCGATGTGTTCGCCGCAATGTCACGGTGACAGTAAAAAATCGCAAATCGCCGCCAATACTAGTAAAAAAGATTAGATGAGCCCGGGCTAGGGCTCTTCAATTGGCAATCCTCAGTTCCATACTACTGGTGAGCTCTGATCCAGAAAGGGGTGTGCTGAACCTCTGTAGAGAGCCCACTGCTTCTCTAAAGAGAGCAAAGATTTCCATTCTGAAGCATGCTAGCAGGGCGCAAGCTTTTTAATTTGGGTTGTGGCTGCTTTTTAATGATAAGAAATTGTTAAACTTATATTGCACATATTTTTCTTTCATGCATCTGCAATGCATTCATGATATCAGCTGAAAGTTCAATTGAGCTTCTAACTATATAAAAGAGAGAAGGAATCAGGGTGGTGCAACTTAGGATAACAACTTCTTCATGAAAGGATGAGTTGTAGTGGAATGGGAGACCAATGTGTGTTCCCAGTACAGAGGAACACACATCGGTCTCCTCCCCTTGAGAGTCCCCTCCCCCTACAGTTATAACCCATCTTAGGGAACATATTAACCCCTTCCTCGCCCCTCCTAGTGGAACACACATCGGTCTCCTCCCCTTGAGAGTCCCCTCCCCCTACAGTTATAACCCATCTTAGGGAACATATTAACCCCTTCCTCGCCCCTCCTAGTGGAACACACATCGGTCTCCTCCCCTTGAGAGTCCCCTCCCCCCTACAGTTATAACACATCTTGGGGAACATATTAACCCCTTCCTCGCCCCCCCCTAGTGGTTAACCCCCTCCCTGCCAGTCACATTTACACAGTAATCAATGCATATTTATAGCATTAATTCGTGATTTTCCTAGCTAATGTGACGGAAAATCTGGGTTATATGATGACAGGAGGCGAGTATCTTGCATTAATCTTTCTTTTTAATGCCCATAGCAGAAAACAGAACATACATTTGTTTTAATAGAGAAAAACTTCTTTAGAACTACAATACCCAGCAACCCCGTGGCCCCTCCCCTAGGTCATAGTCCCTATATAAGGGGCTGTCTGGGTCTCCTCCTCCTCTTTCTTTGTGCGATCTTTGAACTTCACATAACCCCATCGTTGTGGAATTCGTTCCTCGTTGATTGGGAACTCCTCCTCCGCCGTTGGAAGTAGGGCCAACTGGGCCATTCTTAACTATGGTCAACTGGTCGCTGGCTATTCGCTTGGAACTGTGTTCAACTGGAACAAAAATAGAATAACCATCATTCGGGAACTCCAGAACGTTTCCTTATCGTCCGAACAGTTGTAGACTCCACCCTTCAATAACCTGAGAACGAGAAACATAACATGATATGGGTGGGTAGGGTGGGAAGATACTCGCCTCCTGTCATCATATAACCCAGATTTTCCGTCACATTAGCTAGGAAAATCCCGAATTATATTTCAGACAGGAGGCCTTGTATCTTGCAAGTTTAAAGCTAACATATGCACAGTATATGGCATGTAATTATACAATATCAAAGTACAGTAGTAGAGACATGGTCTATCGGTTTGAAATAGTAATGGCGAAAAGTCGTTTCTGATGACCAATCCGCCGCCAGTAAAAGGTCTGAGAGTGAACCTCCTGATGAGACCACCTTGGAAGCCATGGCGCCTCTTGATGAGTGGGCTCCAAAGAGTGAGATGTCGATTCCGGCCATTTCCATGGCTGCTCGCACCCACCTGGCTAACGTGGCTGAGGATACCGGAAGGTGAGGTTTCACGTAGGAGATCAACAGTTGGTTAGACGTGGCTGCCCGCAGGGCTGCAGTTCGCGTCTCATATTGTTGCAAGCATCGAACCACACAGATGTGGGGGTGATCGGGAAAGAAGGGATAAAACATCGTTTGAATCCGTGTTTTCGTTCTACGCACCACGGAGAACCGAACCCCTTCCGGCGAAATTTGACGCCGGGAGACGTCCAGCGCTTTT